>NW_021146293.1:0-25000 GCF_002837175.3 Physeter macrocephalus
CTTCTTTCCTGAAAGTGAGCGCCTGGGTAGTGCGCGGGCAGGAAAGTGCCTTTTGTAAATCAACTATACTTCAATAAAAACAATAATAAAATTAAATTTAAAAAGAATTTTTTTAAAAGAATAGCTTCGGGAACAGAATTCTTCAAACGTGGAAAATAAGGCTAGACTTCCACAAAGTATAAAGAACTTAAATATTTAAATAAATGAAAGACTCTTTTAAGCCTTAAAATAGGATCTTAGGTAGGGAGAATATGTTTCAGAAAGTGAGTCTTAAAGGGGCTTCTTCTGAAATTCTTTATAGCGTTGGAAGTTTTCCTATGACCTTCTGTAAATAGAGCACACGATGTGACTCTGTCCCTGTTAAAGGAAGATGCTGAGAACAATGACGATCTTCAAAGCAGAGGCATCAATTGCTTGTGGCCAGAAGGAACCCTGACATGATAGGTAGGTCAACAGGCGGCCCTGAGTCATCTGGGATTTACCTGTGAAGGTGGCCTTGAAGTCAGGCAAGTTTCCAAGCGCAAAAAATGCCGTTTGTTTTTTTTCTAATGGAATTAATTCTCGACTGAGATCTCGAATTTGCCTAAGTAAGAAATATTTTAAATTCAGTCTGATCCTTCATAACCGGTGTTTGTCACGTGCTTGTATAAATTAAGCACTGAGGTGCTCAGTGCTTTCCATGGCGTTGCTGTTTCACTGTCACTTCTGTGAGGGAAGTGCTGCTTTCCTGGAGGAAACGGAGACTTGGAGACTTTAAGTAACTGGCTAGCAGTTAAGTACAGGAGCTGGATCTGAACCCAGGCAGTCTAACATTAGAGTTTCCTTACAGTTTCCTGAAATACTGCACTCTGGTCTCTGAAATAAAATAGTTATTTAGTGATGATTTGAAGTGTCTAGGGCTTTTGTATTTTTACATTTCCCCCCCTTACCCCTCCATAAGGGACCTTAAATCTCAGATTGGGAATTAAGAGGCACTCTGTATGAAGCAGAACCTGGAAGTGTGTGAGCTCTGACTAGGCAAACTTGAGTCCCAGTTACCTCATTTAAATTTGGATTTATCTTGCCCCATGAATGTTTCTATGTTATGAAGAAGTCAAGTCTTCGGAAAAGATTAACTTAAGCCTCAGAGCTAGCAAATTGCAAACCTGGTATTTCAACTCAGATTGATCTAACTTCTGGGGTATTTCAACCCTAGGCACTTAACCACTGCGCTGGGGTGATTAACATTCATCAGCAAACATTTACTGGGTGCTATGTGCTAGGTACTGTTTTAGTGGCAAGAATATAGCAAAAACCAAAAATAGACTAGGGCCCTGCAGTCGTTGGGCTTATATGCTAATAGGAAGAGACAGGTGATACACAGATACCAATACAATTTTTGTAGATGGAGGAATACTATTAAATAAGGTGATGGGGTGGTCAGGCAGGAGCTCTCTGTGGAGGGGACAACTCTGCTTACACCTGAGTGATGAGAAGCAGTGGCCAGACAAAGCTGGTTGGAGAATGTTCCAGGCAAATGGAAGAGTCAGTGCAAAGGTCCTGTGTTGGCAGTGAGCTTGGAAGAAGCAGGGGCAGGGAGCCTGCTTGCCTAGAAGATTCGGGGTTAGGGACCAAAGCGGCCCTGGTGGAGGATTTGGATTTCCTTTCTAAGTGGCATAGAAAGTTCCTTGGAAGGTTTTATGCAGAGAAGTGATATCATACTCATGTTTCTAAAAAAATAATCACTATGGCTGCAGTGTGAGAAAAATGGCTTGTAAAGAGGAATCAAGAGCCCCATTTGGGAGACTGTTGTAGCAGCCTTGGATCAAGGTAGTAGGTAGCAATGGAGCCGGAAAGCAGTAAATGGATTTGGGATATGTTTTAAGGAAATAGAGCCTCCAATTTACATTAAGTGAATAATTTGAATTAACTTTTCAGGATTACTCCTACTGAAATATACCCAAGTTACAGGTGAAGAACATGCACTGTTTTTTTTTTCAATTCCATGATTAGTTTTAATAGAAAAGGTGCTAGGAAAAGAAACCTTTCCGTCCATGTCCTGTTACAAAGTTATCTTTTCAGTTCAATGAAAATTATTTGTTAATGATCTTTGGGAAGAGTTTTCAGCAATTACTTCTAACAGGTAGTGGAGATAAGAAGGTGTGTGCACCCTTGAAGTGATGTGTGTGCAGTGAACATCAGTGCGCCTCCAGAGCCATCAATAAATTTAAATTAGGAAGCAAAACAATGTAAATGACCTCTACTAACAAGCACTTAAAAGTTAGACTATACCTTATTCATTCAATTTGGCTCTCTAATGAGCAATTTTATGTATTTTCTTAGCACAGGTAAGATTTACCATCGTTTTATAGACATTTTATAGTACAGTAAACTACATTTGGCAAAATAGATGTATAAATTACCATCCGGAATAGTTAATCTAACGTAAGACTCCTTCAGTGAAAGTATTTCATCGTTGAATTTTTTTGTTGGGAGAGTCACCTAATTTGGAGATTTTTTTTCTTGTAGGAGTTAGAATGGTGATTTTCAAAGTATTTTGAGCTATGTAGATCATTTCTGTGTCTAAGGTTTTTGCTGAACTTTCCTAATGCTCTAGACCAAAACTAAAAAACTCCCTGTGTGTATGTGTTGGCTGTGTAGGTCCACCGTCCTAATGGGCCTGTTGGTCTGTAGATCTTATTTTGGATCTACGAATGTAGAGTTGATTTTTAATTTGCATCTCCTTGATGAATGTTTACCATGTAATTTAAATGAAATTGAAGAATAGGGTAATGACAATTAAAATTTCAAATATTCTTTCATCTGACATCTTTAGCTCCAGAATGATTGACTCTTATCATTTGTGTAACTCCTAAACTGGTTGAAATTTTCATCAGTTGAACAAAGATGGCAGAACCCCTCTCCAAATGCAATACAGACATGTTATTTAAGGGTGGTGGTGTCTCCCAGTGGGTTTCTTCCTGTGAAGCTTTCTCACTCGTGAGGTCTTTACTGGGCACCAGGATAAAGCTGTCATGGTGAATCTGAGTTACAGCTGAAGGGCAGCATAATAGATTTATTTCTAAGGTATGATAAAGAGAAACACTAAGTCAAAATATTGTTTAGGAATCACTTAATACTCTACTCTTGGTCGTTTCCTCCATCGTCCGTTGCCCGCCTCTGCATTTTGATCTGAAAATTACGGGAATTTTGATTGATTTCAAAATTACAAATGAGAGGAACCTGGTTCTTTTCCATGACTCAAGCCAGGTACTGCAGTAGCTTCACATCCTTTGCAACCCCAAACCACCTCCTAATTGTCAGCTGCAGTTAACGCGACTTCAACTTGGATGTAGGCTGGGTGACTGAAACCTAAGCGGGCTGTAAATTTAATAGTTTGGGGAGCACACATCACGTCTTGGAATGGAAAATTCATCCCGTTCAACATGTTTCACCATGTTTCCTTGGGAGTCAGGAAGCTCTTAACGTTTTAGAATTCAGCATTTTTGTTTGGTAATAGGCACTTGTGAGTTAACCCACAGCACAGCCTGGCGAGTTAGCTTGGACTTCTTGCCACCAGCCGTTTACCTGAAGAGGCAGGATCTCCTGCCCGAGTCTGAGTGCTGAGACAGGTGTGGTGGCGAGAACTAGTATTTAGACTCCTCCGGTGTAAGCCGTGTCCAGCAGTGGGCTGTCTGTGTGAAGTATAAACCTGCCATTCTTGTTAATTCAAGTCCGTGAGCTTAAACAAAAACCCCCAACCTAAAATAGAACAAGCTACACACTCTTTTAATAACAGCTGATGTTGTGATCTGAAGAACAAGCCAGAAGGTTGCAGTCTCTCATGCCGCAAGACCAGAGTACCCCAGGACAGGATGACTGAAAGATGTTCAAGTTAAAAAAATTAAAAAAGTGTATACAATTACGAGCTTGCTCTATTTACATCCATGCTGATTTTATGATAGAACCTGCGCAACCGATAGTCTAAATATCTTTGCACATTCTTGAAGCTTATTCCTTAGAATTTTTGGATAGTGAATCGTGTATCTGAGTGGCCCTAGCAGGCAGCCCCAGCTAAGTCTGGGACTTGAAGTCCCTGCAGGGATGGGACAGGGCCTTGGCAGCCTCCATCCCCACAGGGCTTTTCTGGGCAGTTGTGGCTCTCAGGGCGGATTTGCATATCTGTAGCTGCAGAGCTCCTGTTCTCTCACGAGGCTGGAAGCCCTGCGAGGCGCCTCTGGGATCCTTTCCATCTGATTGTAAGTGTCCCTGGAAAATGAGAGCAGCCACCGTGTCTGACTGCGGAGGCATTGTTCTTGCTGGACAAAGCTGGCCTGCTTCTCAGCCCCTGGGTTTCTGCTGCCTCAGCCTGGCCCGCTCTGGGGAGCCACTGGGCTGACTCAGTGGCCTGAAGGGTTACATGAAACCGTTTAAAATTCTCCCTTTCCCCCTCACTCTCCAAAACGTAAAGTTACAAACAAACCCCAAACCCCCTTTTCTTTCGAGCCTCATCTTGTGCAGAGCCTGTGTGTTCTGAGAGAAAACAGAGAGAGTAACACAGCAATGGCAACTCAAGGACAAGGGGCTCAGCTCTGCCCCTCAGCCTCCAGACGGCTCTTGAGAAAAAAAAAACACCACTGGCCATCAGGACAGCCTGCGTGGGGGAGGGCAGGATGCAATTAAAGCTGAAAGTGTCCCTTTACATTTCAACCAGAAAGCTGTGCATTGCTAGGAGATGCTCAGGTATCAAATGTTTATTACCATTAAAATCCTCCCGTGGGGGACAGTCACTGCGAAAACCCAAATACCGTTTGTAATGTCAGAGAAACAAAAGCTTTTGTTGTTGTTGTTTAATTTATTTATTTATTTTTGGCTGTGTTGGGTCTTCGTTTCTGTGCGAGGGCTTTCCTCTAGTTGCGGCAAGCGGGGGCCACTCTTTATCGCGGTACACGGGCCTCTCACCGCTGTGGCCTCTCCCGTTGCGGAGCACAGGCTCCGGACGCGCAGGCTCAGCGGCCGTGGCTCACGGGCCCAGCCGCTCCGCGGCACGCGGGATCCTCCCGGACCGGGGCGCGAACCCGCGTCCCCCGCATCGGCAGGCGGACGCGCAACCACTGCGCCACCAGGGAAGCCCCTGTTGTTTTTTGTAATGTGGTTTGGGAGCAGGCCACATGAGCACAGCAGCTCTGGCCTGTGAAAGGTGAGAGGGGACTGGGCGACCAAGGTGGAAGATAGACGCAGGAAGAAAAGCAGTTCTGCAAATCATCTGGTGTTCCTCCTTGTATTTGGAGCTCAAATGACTAAATGGCCAAAAACTCATCTCCAGTCCACATGTTCCCAACACGCTTGAACTTATTTCTCCGTGTACGTTTGTGTGCATCGGACAGCGCACGATTTTACTTTGCAGGTGGTGTATAGCATTAAGGCACAGGGGAAGGGAGACCTGACCACAGCGCTCCCACTGTGTAAGATGCTGCTGGCGTGGCACATGTACCCTCATGGGCGGCGGGAGTCTGGTGCCTCTCCCTGCCCTCAAGGAAACACAGAAATCCACCGTAACTGGAGGGTTTAGGCAGACTTACAGTTTTAATAGCCGTTTCAGGTACACAGTATCCTGGCCAGTTGATTGTCAGCTGTGTCTAAATGTATTGAATACTTAAGGAGGGCCTGAGCCCACAGATCCTGGAGGGAGGGGGGTGACGCGACGGGTTGTCCTCAGCTCCAGGTAATTTTAGCTCCCTGCACCTGACAACCTCCTTTCCAGAGCACCAACAGCTTGAACTGATCTCGATTAACTCGAAGGCGAGGCCATCTGGGCTTCTGAATCGTTGCCACTCCCCCCCCCCCCCCCCGCAAAACGTTCAGAAACGTCTGGTGCACGCTCACACGTCAGCCCCTCCTGCGTGAACGTGGTCGTGATGCCTCTTTTCCTGTTGGTGCACCAGCGGTGATCTGAAAGTGACGGCGGTGGGGCTGAGGCCAGCATCCCCGCGGCCGTGCCCACGGCCGATTTCCTCCTGGACCCGGACACCCTTGCTCGGTGGGTTCAGGCAGCCGTTCTGTGCTCGGGGCTTCCTACAAGAAGCCTCCTCTTCTCTCAAGGACAAACGTCATGGAGTCTTTTTGTGTATGAAGGACACTTTTTTTAAAGCTCACTAGGGAAAGGGAATAACAGGCATCATTCTTGTTCTTAAGCAGCCATCAGTTGGCAAATGTTTAACGTGCAGCTAGAGGGTATGCCAAGGGGTGGGACGCGGAACAAAGGGTGTAGTCGGGGTCCTTGCTCCCTGGGCCCTTCGCGTGTTGGGGACATAGTGCGTGTAAATAATATATACCTGCCTGCGATTTGGAGATTTCAAAGCACGAATGCAGGCATTATCTCAGCTGACAGAAGTTTGAAACCGAAAGTTAGTTGTGAGTTTAGAGATGGAAGATATTAAGGCTCAGCCATCCCAGAGTAGCAAGTGGCCTAGCTGGGTCTTGCAGGCAGGTGTTTGGACTGTAAACCCAGAGATCTTTCTACCACGTTATGACAGCCAGCAGGCAACTCGACTATGCGCAGCGGGGGGGCCCTGCACGGCCAGAGTTCGCTTCTCCTCTGAGCCTCACCGTCCATTTGTAAACTTGGAATAAAAACAATAATATCACCAAACACGCCTTCCTTGTAGTGTTGTGAGAAGATTAGAAATTGTGACTGTGCAAAGTCCTTAGTGCCTGGCACTGAACTGACACACAGTAAAGGATGACTTTAAAACCATCCTGAACCTAACACAGCATTGTACAGCGGTTATACTCCAATAAAAAAAAAAGTCTTAACAAAATTAAATGAAACCGTCCTCATCTATCGAGTTAGCCAAGCGGCGTGGGAGGTGCAGTTGAAAAGCACTAAGGGAGGGGCTGGGGTGACGGGTCTGCAAGGAAGGTCCCACAGAAATGAGGCTGATGCCCGTCCTGAAAACGCTGGCGGGCAGGAACAATGCAGAGCCTGGAGGAGGGCGTCCGGGTGGCGGCAAGGCGTCCAGGGCGCGCGCTGGCTCTCAAACACCAGAGAGAAATACAAGTGGCGCTGGCACCTGGTACATACTCACATTTGGATATGAATTTTTTTCAGAACTTCACACAGTATAACATATCCTTACTTCCTCTAATGCACTCTTCTCTGTTGTATCCTGTTCCATTAAAAAGACAAATGTTGGGCTTCCCTGGTGGCGCAGTGGTTGCGCGTCCGCCTGCCGATGCAGGGGAACCGGGTTCGCGCCCCGGTCTGGGAGGATCCCACATGCCGCGGAGCGGCTGGGCCCGTGAGCCATGGCCGCTGGGCCTGCGCATCCGGAGCCTGTGCTCCGCAACGGGAGAGGCCACAACAGAGGGAGGCCCACATACCACAAAAGAAAAAAAAAAAAAAAAAAAAAAAAAGACAAATGTTCACGCCCCTCTAAGTTGATTTTAGGATACAATAATGGATGGTTATTGGAAAATTATTTGAATAAATTGAAATTTCAATTATTTCAATAAATTGAAATCTATAATTGCCTGCTTTTTGGAAAATTGGGCTTTAAAACAAGGACGTTTAACTTGGGCCTGTGGATGGGCTTTGTGGGAGGGAGGTGAAGGTGGCCTCAGATTTCCTGCAGTTGGAGGCACAATCGTGTGTGTATGCGTTTTTCTGGAAAGAGGGCCCCTAAGTTTCATCTGGTTCTCAAAGCATCTGACTCCCTCTTTGAGAGGGTGGTGAGAAAGAGAACCAGAAAATTAGGTTGGCGTTGATTGGGAATTGCTTTTAGCGCCACTTAGAAATGGAGAACCGATGAAAGACCAGTCGCTGAAGAGGAAAACCCCGTTCACAGTTAAACTGAGCCTCCTCCACACGTCTCCCGGATGGAGGACGCCTCTCTCCATTGTGTAACAGCCAGCGCTCATGCCTGGCCCCCTTTCCAACTGCACCAAGTCGGGATGGAAAGAGCACCCACCATATAGGCCTGTTCTGAAGACTGGATGAGATAATGCATGTAGAACAATGAGCGGAACGGGCGCAAGATAAACACATTCACAATGTCAACCATTGTGCACGCGGACCCTGCGTGATGGTGGTACCACAGGGAAGGTTTTCCCCATTGTATCTGCCCCGTTCTTGTATGAGTGTGTGTGTTTGTTTTTAGTAGAATGAATTATTTCCCTCATTCATTAGGATCGAGGCTGGTAGATAGAAATTCATGGCAGTCAAATATATGTCTGGGCCTCTCCGCATGGTCCCCATACAAAGCTAGAGCATAGAAACGAGTCCCTTCCTCCCTCTCTGGCTTCTGGAAGCCGGCCCCGGGGCCTGAACGGCGTGCCTGCCCGGCTACCCCGGGTTCCTGGGTGCCCATGTGCCTTGCTTGCCAGCTGGCAGACAACGCCCAGGACCTGCGCTCGGGGCCCTACTCACCCTTCGGTATAAAAATCAAATCAGAAGAAAACAAAATAGGCCCGAGAGGGTCGACCTCCACTTTCCATCTTTATGAAGAAGAATGTGAGTTGAGAAGGAAGATGCCTCTGTGTGTGCGTTGCTTGCCTTTGGGGGAGGCTGGATTTCTGCCTTTTTATCTGCGAAGCCCACCACACTGTCTGCTGTCACGCTGCTCAGTCATGACGCCTGGCTCTGCACAGCAGTGGCTCTGCTGGACACAGCAGTAGGCAGTGCGGCAGCTCAGGCTGCGCTGGACACAGATGGACCGTGAGGTCGGGTCCTGCTCCCAGGAGGGGCTGAAATGCAAGCAAACAAGTCCTCTGCCAGAACCAGCTCTTCTTTTCTGGAGCTTGGCTTAAAAGGACACAGAGACAAAAGGTTTCGCTGGTTTTAACAGCTCATACCTGGTGACGAATGAAGATGTATATACCTACAAGAATTAGGCCTATTTGTTTTATTTATTTTTTTATAAATTTATTTATTTTTGGCTGCGTTGGGTCTTCGTTGCTGTGTGCGGGCTTTCTCTGGTTGCAGCGAGCGGGGGCTCCTCTGTTGCTGTGCGGGGGCTTCTCACTGCGGTGGCTTCTCTTGTTGCGGAGCACGGGCTCTAGGCGCACGGGCTTCAGTAGTTGTGGTGCGTGGGCTTCAGTAGTTGTGGTGCGTGGGCTCAGTAGTTGTGGGTGCGTCGGGCTTAGTTGCTCCACGGCATGTGGGATCTTCCCGGACCAGGGCTCAAACCCATGTTCCCTGCATTGGCAGGCGGACTCTTAACCACTGCACCACCAGGGAAGCCCTAGGCCTATTTGTTTTAAATCAGGTGTTTTCCACTGGGAAAAGGCATGCTGTGCTATAGGCTGACCTGAGTCCCCCTCAACCCCCAGTTGATATGTTGAAGCCCTGACCGCCCCCCCCTCCCCCGCCAGTGATTCAGAATGTGACTGTATTTGGAGACAGGGTCTTTCAAGAGGTAATTAAGATAAAATAAGGTCCTATCAGTTGGCCCTAATCCAGTGTGGCTGGTGTCCTTATAGAAAGGGGAGATCAGGACACAGACCAGGGGAAGACCGTGTGAAGACACGGAGAGAAGACGACCATCCAGAAGCCGGGGAGCCAGGCCTCAGAAGGAACCAGCGCTGCGGACACCTTGATCTTGGTCTTCTGGCCTCTAGAACAGTGAGAGAATAAATTTGCTGCCACCCCATTTGTGGTACTTTGTTACAGCGGCCCCAGCAAACGAGCACCCTGTGTGCTTTATGAATTCATACAGTAACAGTTTACAAGTCTGGCCAGCCACGTGAGAAAAGGAAAAAATAAGACGCCATCACAGAGAAGTAAAAAGCAGTAAAAAGCAGTGGTGAGGAATACGGACTTGGGTTGGAGTGAGTCTGCTTGAATCTCACTCAGCCAATGACAAGTCCATGCCCAGGGCAAGCTGCTCTGCCTCGCTGGGGCTGTTCGCTTAAATGTGATGGTGACGATGGTAGTGGTGGCGGTGGTGGTTAGTACCCACTTCACAAGCCTGCCGGAAGGATTCAGCAGTTTACCACGTGTCCAGCACTTAGCACTGAGCCTGTACCTAGAAGTACTACCTGAGTGATTATTTTGTTACGATTGCAAACCTGACACTCGGCTCCAAGTCTGGAACCTCCTCCTTCCCAGATGTGTGACCTTGAGGAGGTCACCACCCCCTGGGGATACTTCATCTACACAGTGAAGGCCCGGCGACACTTGAGGACTCTTTCAGCACTAACGTTTTATTATTCTAATAAATGGTGATATGAACCATTCTGCAGGAGCAGTGAAAAAGCTTAGCGAGTTGTGAGAAGCATAACAATTTTGGGGGGTTTCTATACGTGTTCATGGTTGAGAAACCGAAGTAAATGGGGTGCCTTTAAGAAATGACCTTCCAAATGATTCCCTTAAAAAAAAAATCTGTACCCTTGGATTCTGTAGGCATTAACACAGAAAGGAGGGGGAAAAAAAAACTTCTACTTTTAAGCAGTGCAAAGTGACTGCAGTAAATCTGTTTCGGTATCATCGTGTTTGACTTTAAGAAAATGGCTGAGCTATGGGCAAGGTAATTCAAGAAGATATAAATGGCTGCATTATAATAAGCAGACACCTATTTTAAGCATGATCTATGTTTTTGAGAAAATTCATTACAATGAGTCTTACAATACCAACCTCTTCAATGAATTTTTCATGTCTGCATACCAAGACGTATATAAAACGATCGTAATCATATACCTTTGGGGCAATGCTGAGCGCCAGCTGTTTCGGGGATGATTTATAGGTTGCCACGCTCAAGGTTAATAATAAGGAGAAACAGGTTACAGTATGCAATGTATTTATGTCAGGTTAGAAGTTCAGTTAGTGGAGATAGCATGTTATAAGGAAGCACACACTTTTAATTATTTTCTAACCACCCTCCCCCTACCTCATTTCTCTGCAATAAACTAAAAATAAATGATGTTGTACATAGGGAACCCTTTCCGCCAAGTGTATCTTCTGGTTACTGTTGGCCTTATTTAAAGGGAAACGACCACTAGGAGTTATTAGCTGTACATATGAAAACACAGCTTGAAGGTACTTAAACATCTGTGCAATGGGCCCACGTAAAGGGTATGATGGAGTTTTGTAAACATCAAGGTAATTACGCCCTTTGGAATGGCAGCATTTTGCTGCCGGCAGGATTTCTAGCAGGATTTTCAGAGATGTGACACATACCAGCCACAAGTCCATATCCAGAAGCACTAAAATGTGACTTGTCTCCCTTTGGAGACAAAATTATTGCATCAGTTTCATAAGAATCTCGAAAATATTCCCATTTTGAATTGAGACAAAAATTTATCTTATCCTAGGAAACTTTTTTTTAATAATAAATAATGAGAAAAAACTTTTTTCTGCAGAGGGCTGAGTTCAGTGTGTTCCTCATTAATCATCATTGGTCTATAAAAGTCTCTCGCTTCTTTCATTTCTTTTTTTATTCTCTTTTACCCCAGGTCTGGTCTCTCAGCTCCCACTCACCTAGGAGACACTTTCTAATGTGTTTATCACAGATATATGCTTTAGTTTTGCTTATACTTTTTTCAAAATGTGTGTTGTTTTGCGTGCACACATATATTTAATTATGTAAATGGTAGTTTGTGTATCTCATTCTACTTTTTAATCTTGTGAGTTTATCTTATTTTTAACAGCTTTATTGAGTTACCATTGGCAGACGTTATACTGAACATGTTTAGATAATTTTGGACACCTGTGAAACCATCACCAAAATCCAGATAACGACAGGTCCACCATCCCTCAGGTTTCCTCTTGTTTCTTTGTAACCCCTCTATTCCTGCCCCTTCCCACCCGTCATCTCCAGGCAACCACCGATCTGCTTTCTATCACTATAGATTAGCTTGCATTTTCTAGAATTTTCCATAAATGGGATTCTATGGTATGTACTCTTTTTTTTTTTTTTTTTTTTTGGTCTGCCCTCTTTTGCAAAGCATGACTGTTTTTGAGATTCATTCATGTTGCGGGTATCAACAGTTCATTTCTTTCTGTGGTAGCGTAAGTAGTATTCCATTATATGGATCTATCAATTTATGTACCTAGTCACCTGCTGATGGACATTTTGGTTTTTTCCAATTTCTGGCTGTTACAAGTAAAGCTGCTATGAGTTTTTTAATAGACAGACACTTCTGTTACTTTTGAATAAATGCATAGAAATGGAACACCTGGATTACATGGTAGGTATAAGTTTAACTTTTTATAACTGCCAAACTTCTTTCCAAAGCAGTTGCAGTGTTTCATTTTCCTGCCAGAAGTGTTCCAGTTCCTCCACACGCTTGCCAACACTTGGTGTAGACAGTCCTCTTAATTTTAGACATTCTAATAGGCGCATAGTGGTGTATTATTATGGTTTTAATTTGCTTTTCCCTAGTGACTAATGATGTTAAGGACCATTTATGTGCTTATTTGCCATCTGTGTATCTCCTTTGGTGCGGTGTCTGTTCACATCTTCTGCCCATTTGTGGAGGAGGTTGTTTGTTTTCTTATTATTGAGTTTTGAAAGTTTTTGTTTGTTTGTTTGTTTGTTTTGCGGTACGCGGGCCTCTCACTGTTGTGGCCTCTCCCGTTTCGGAGCGCAGGCTCAGCGGCCATGGCTCACGGGCCCAGCCGCTCCGCGGCATGTGGGATCCTCCCGGACCGGGGCACGAACCCGTGTCCCCTGCATCGGCAGGCGGACTCTCAACCACTGCATCACCAGGGAGGCCCTTGAAAGTTATTTTTATAATCTGGATACAAGTGCTTTATCATACACTGTATAATTTGTGAATATGTTCTCCTGGACTTTGGCTTTTTTTCATTCTCTTAATAGAGCCTTTGGAAGAGCAGAAATTTTCAGTTTGGATGAAGTTCAGTGTATCAATTTGTTTTTCTTCTGGATCATACTTTTGGGGCTGTATATGGACTCTATATTCTGTCCCATTAATCTGTTTGTCTATCTTCATGCCAAAATCACACTGTCTTGATTCCTGTAGCCCTATAATAAGTCTTGAAGTCAAGTAATCTAAGTCCTCCAACTTAATTCTTCTTTTTCAAAGTTGTTTTAGCTATTCTAGTTCCCTTGTGTTTCCATATAAATTTTAGGATTCACTTGTCAATTTTTAGGAAAAAAACAAAAAAAAAGCCTGCTGGGAATTCGATTAGGGTTGCATTGAGTCTACCTACCAATTTGAGCAGAAAGACATCTTAACAGTATTGAATTTTCCAATCCACGAACATGATATTTTTTAAAAACCCTCTTCTCTTAACGTTGAAAATTTAAGCTTAATTTATGTTCCTATGGGTATAGTTACTGCATTGCTTCTAACTCTTGCTTAATTTCAGCAAGAGTATTAGTTTCCTATTACAGCTGTAACAAGTTACACACACCTAAAGGCTTATAACATCACAAAAGTAATTCTCTTATAGTTCTGGAGATCAGAAGTCTGAAGTCGGTTTCACTGGGCTAAAGTCAAGGTGTTGGCCAGACTGGTCCCTTCTGGAACCTATTTCGCTGCCTTTTTTTCAGATTCTGACGGCTGCTTGTATCCTTTGGCTGTGGTCCTTCCTCTGTCTTCAGAGTGCATCACTCCAGCCTCTGCTTTGTCCTTGCATCTCTTTCTCTCATTCTGACCCTCCTGCCTTCCTCTTACAAGGATGTTGTGATCACATCAGGCCCACCCAGATAATCCAGAATAATCTCCTCACCTCAGGATCCTTAACTTTATCACATCTGCAAAGTAATAGTCACAGATTCCAGGGATTAGGACACGGACATCTTTGGGAGGCATTATCCAGCCTACCACGTGCCACATGCAAACACCGCATTTTAGGTACACACTTTCCCAGTGACGGACACCAGGTTGGCCCCTGCTCTCCATCACTACAAAGAATGCTGCAAAGAGCATCTGCATTCATGTCTTCTTATGGACTTCCATGCAAACCTCCTTACGATGTGCACTCAGAAATGAGATTGCAGGGTCACCGGCGCGTACCTACACTCACTGTGCCTGAGCACAGAAGTGCTGCGCCAGTCTACCCTCCACCAACCCAGAACCCATGTTGCCCTGTCTCCACATCCGCCCCAGCCTGTGCCATTGTCTATCTTTCTAACTGTTGCCAGATGTAAATTTATGTCCTGTGGTTTTATTTTCATTTCTCTATTTACCAATGAGTTTGAGCATCTCTTCATGTTTATTAGCGTTTTTGGTTTCGTTTTGTAAATTGCCTGTTTAGCTTCTTTGCCTATTTTTCTGTTGGGATTGCTTTTTTTTCTGGTGAATTTAATTTTACTTAGAAAGTCAGTCTCCAAACCTATATCAGAAAGATCTTATCCTAGGCTTTCTTGACTTGGTAGTTTTACTTTTCACATTGAGAATTTTATCTATCCGGATGTCATCTTTGTTAAGTGCTATTATGTAAGGGTGCAGTGGTATTTTTCTCCTTAGAGTGAACCAGTTTCCCCATTACCAGCTACTAAAAATTCTGTACTCTCTCCATTGGTTTATAGTGCCACCATGATCATATATTAACTTTGTGTGTGTGTGTGTGTGTGTGTGTGTGTGTGTATAATATTCCATTAGCCTCTTTGTTCTTGTACCAATACCACATTTTTTTCCCCTGTGGCTTTATAATATACTTTATTATCTAGTGTGGAAAATCCTCTCTCTATTATTTTCAAGATGGATTTAGATGTTTTATTCTTCCATATACATGTTAATATAAGTTTAAGTTCCTCAAAAATTCAATTTCTAATCATGATTATGATTGCATTGCAATCACGGGTTAATTTTAGAGACATTGACACAAACTATTGAATCATCCAAGAGCGTGGACTATTTCCCTGTTGTTTTTCAGGTCATCTTCTCTGTTCCTCCTCAAATTTAGTTTTCTCCACAAAAGACTTCAGGATTCTTAGACACTTCATAGATTTTGTTGCTATTATGAATGAAGGATTTTATTTTATTTTTCATTAAAATTTCTAGTTGGTTGGTTTCTGCTGTTTAGTAGGTTGATCGCACTGACTAAAGCTGGCGAAATCCTTGGTTAGTTCTAAGGGTTGGTTGTCGTTCAGCACCGCCGCCCCAGGTGGGTGATTCTCTTGTCTGCAAACAATGCCAACTTATCACTTTAGAAAACATTTCCCTCCAGAATCCTATGAAAGCTTCCTTGCCTAAATGAGGGAGTCCTCTTGCACGACATCTCCCCTTTTCTTATTTAGTATAATAACATTTGAAGTATACTTCACGACCACTCTCTTACTGTCATTTCAGTATACCTGTGAGCAAGACAAGAATGGAAGAGTTGTAATTTGCAAAGATGTAATTACCCAACATTATTAAATATACACTGCCTGCTGGCCTTTCTCTTTAGAATTCTTTGTTTAGTCAGCACTTTAAAATATAGTTAAGAAATATAATGAGAAGACTAAGATTCAGAAAACTTTCAGAACCAAAGATGAAACACAGTAATGACATCACATCAGCATTAATTATCCCTCTTTCAACATTCTGGGGATTACTAAATCTTCTCCTTGCTTTTCAAGTTTTTTGTTTAATATAGTCGGTAAACTACTCAAATCTAACCTGTTCTGTAAAGGTTGGGTCAGTTTTTCCGAGTCAATTTCACATTCTATTTTTTACAGGGAGCAAATAACTTGGAACATCTTTTTGCACTCCACACATCTAGGAAGTGTGTGGTATCGTGGTTTATACTTGCATGGTTGTCCCAGAGTTGTTCTAAGTATCTGCTATGTCTTAGCTCATTTGAAAGTTCTGATTCCTCTGACTGAAATATTTGAGGGGAACTTGTCATTAGGTCCGGTGCTAGGAAAAATTGGAACGTGAATGAATTTCTATTTTATGCAACACCTATCCAACACTCCATTACGAGACACACCCCAGAGACAGGAGTTCCAGGAGAAGTGCAGCCTGTGGCCCTTCCCCTAACATCCTGAGCTTGTCGGAGCTGGATCCAACTGGAGGAAATCAAGCCCAAGCCTCTCAAGTTACAGATGAGGAAACTGTCTCCAGCCCACGCAACGAGAGGCAGCTATCAACCCTCAGGTGCACTAACTCTCACCCCAGGACTCCTTCCAGCAGCACCCAAAATGGTCTGCCTTATACTTTATACAAATGGTTACCGAGGACGACACAGAGGGAGAAGGAAAGGGTAGATACAGCCTAACTAATAACTAACACTCTATAATTTTAGGTAATTTTCTTTAAGATTAATATCAATAATAGACACAGATAATGAGAGTTAACATCGTGAATCCTTGCTGTATGCACTTTATGCAGATTATCTCATTTAATCCCTACAAAAGCCCTAAGATACGGGTGCTTTAATTGTCCTTTCTATTTTATAGATGAGAAAACAGGACAGTAACGTCAAGTAACTTGCCTAAGATGCCGCAGCTGGAAAGTGGCATAGCAAGGACTTGAACTGAGGAACCCTAAGTCTGTGCGCGTAACCGTTACCTACCGTGGGCGATTTTCTTGCCTCCGTTTTACAGCTAGGGACCTGACGTCCAGCCCAGTGTGGCAGAGTTCTTAGTTACGACTTACAGCAACCGATTTTGGCTCATTTAAGTAGGAAGAGAAAACTTATCAAAACTCATGACTCCAGGTTCCAAGAACGCTGCGTCCAGAGGCTCTCCAGGGAGCCTCCTGGAGCCTATCCATTGTCCCCTCTGTCCCACTTTGGAGGAGTAACTCCATTTCCTCTTTATAAGCAGATTAATTACTTCAGCCCCAATTCCTAACACCCCCATCACCACACACACACACACACACACACACACACACACACACACACACTTTTTCTTTTTTTTTTTTGGCTCTTCATCCAATGGAGGAGGGTCATAAAATGTCCAGGTGTGAGTCTCAGCTTCAAGTACAGTGGAACCAGTGCCGCCCCACCTGGAGGAAGCATTCTCTCCTTGTTTATTAAGACCTCTAAACAAAGACCAGTGCTGTGGGATCAGAAAACAGAATGGTTCCAAGTGATCATGAGGTCATACCATTCCCACATCCACCCTATTCACAGGTGGGGGCACCACGTGTTGATTGCTGGCTCAACACATTCTGTATACCCTAAATCATTAGGTTGAATGGCTTAAACGCACCATTTTTGTAGGTCAAAAATGGTTGTGTAATGGCAAGATCATTTGGTTCAATTTAAGGGCAAGATTTCTTCTTTCTACTTTTCCTGTCACTAGAACTAAGTCTTCAGTAGGTTATCCTGCTGTTCTGTAAGGGCCTCTGCTTCTGAGAAATGGGCTACAGGGTAAGATCAGTGAGTCTCATGGACACCAGCCCACTGTCTGTCTTCTTTCCCTCAGAAGTAAGTGCTTTGGCGAGACGTAATTGTGTGTGAATGTGAGATACCATCATTAATCATTAATAAGATACCATAATTAATAAGACATCCATAAGACTGTGCAGGTCATGGAGGAAGAAGCATGGTAGGAAGAAAGGCAAATGCACTCCCAATCCAGAATAAGTGCTTATCCCAGTAAGGATGAATCGCTACCTCTTTAATTATGGAAAAGATCCAGTGTAATCAACCAGCCACCAGGAGGCTGGCTGCTCCTCCTGCGGGTGGCACCGTATTGACACTTAGGGTTAATCACTGCTGCTGACAAGCTGGATGCTCGGCCAGGTGAGGACATGCCCCTGTTTTTGAGCCCATGCTTAGCTTTGCTGGCACCCTTCATGGCCACTTACTTCATGAACCTATTTATTGAATGAGCCCAGCTGTTGACTGATATTCAGAAAGTAGGTCATCACATCCAGCTTAGTAAAGAAAGCCTCCTCCATCACAAGGGACTTTTGGTGAGTATTTACATGGCACTCTCTGTGCCTGTTCTTAGAAGCCAGTCCGTATTCTTTCCCTAACCTGGTCACCAGCTCTTAAATTTTACTCTTTCCCATTTCCTTACCATATGGCTAAACAATTAACCCCTGCCTATATAGACTGATCGGCTCCAGTCTCCTTCCAGGTGAGATAGAGGATGAAAACAAGTCAGAGTTATAGTGACTGGGAAGGTTTCTTAGCCATCCTTCAAGGCCACCCCTGAGTCAGGTGTAACTCTTCAGCACTCTATCTGCGGCTGACACCAGCATACAGTGAGGAGAGTTCTCCAGGAGGCCCAGGTGTAGGTTGAGGGAAGGGTCATAACATAGGAGGAGGATTCAGCCCGGAAGCGTGAGTCACCTGCTCATACAATTTCCTTGTGCCTTCGGGATCTGTTCAGCCTGAATGATGGGTGTGTCTGGGAATGCCTGAATTTATGGCCAGGAGGATGAGATGAAACCCACTTCGTGACGTGCCTTTCAGGTTTACCCCTCAGAGTCCAGTAGCAATGCCTATTTCTCAGAAGAAAAATCATTCCTGCCAGACGATTGTGGCTCTGCTTCTCAAACCTGGAGGCCTCTGCCGTGAGACAAGGTGGAGCCTGGCTGAGGTTTCATACAGTGTCCTCATCTGCTACAGATGCACTGGAACCATTGGATCCGCCGTCATAAGGCTCACGCGGAAGGGCTGTGTCTGCCACACACTCACGCTGGTGGAGAATGCTTGACCCCGACTTAAAGCTGGTCGCGTCTCAAGTTACCTGGTACCTGAGGCCAACAGGACCACCAAGTGTTGTAAAGGTTGCCGCCAAATGCCAAAGAACTTCACCAGGCATCGTGCTTCTTCCTGAGGGACTGCAAGGCGCAACAGTTCGTTCTTCACTTTGAGAAGATCTCCCTTCATGCCTCCCACAGAAACTGTACTGATATGGCCTTTATTTTCATGGGGTGTATCTGATATCTTTGGCTTCTATATAACTTACCAAGATATCTTGGCACCTGCTGTTTACTGCTCTCCAAGTTCTGTCACTATGGTGTTCTCAATGGAGTAGACCAGTGTGATGCCTTCTGGGAAAGAGAGATGATCAGCAGCCCTTTGGCATAGAGCCTTGGAGCAAGGAGATGAAGTGTACTGCTGGCCGACCAGGCAAAACCAAACTTCTGATGTTCTCTACTTATTGAAGTAGAGAAAAAAAGCATTGTTTTTTTGTTTTTGTTTCTGTTTTTGTTTTGTTTTTGTTTTTAGATTATTACCCGCCTAGAAAGTACCAGAGGCTCTGTTGACTTATTTCAGTAGAGAGAGACCACTTCTGGAAGAGTAGTGGCAATTAGGACAACCACTTTATTAACCTTATGATAATCCACCGTCATTCATTCTCCAAAACCCGTCTGTCCTCAGCATCGCCCTGAGGTCTGTAACCACTTCTGGTTCCATTTCCTTTACCCATGATCATCCTCAGTCAGAAGCAACAGAAACTGACTCTGGCTGATGTATGTACTTTACAACCTCCTACATCTTTGGTGAAAGAACTTATCTCTGCAATTCTCCCAGAGATAAAGCATAGTTTTGGATTTACTGTTTGCCAGGGGCAGTCAGTATGCTTCAGGGATTTCCATCCAATTCATTGACCATAGTAGCCTTTGCTCCTTTTCTAAGAGAGAGCCAAAGTTAGGATTCTATGAATTGTTGAGATGACACACTTAGTAAAGGGTGGGGTGGGGGAGGGGGACGGGGGCGGGGAGCCAGGGTGGTAGGATAAGATTTTACTGAATCTCCTGGGAGAGGACTTTGGTCAGAGGTCAAAACACTATTTCTTACCTCACTCTCCCAAATCTCCCTCTCTGACTGGAGAACTAGAGTGGTGTTCCGGGTCTCCAGAAGTGGGTGTTTTCTAAGACCACCAGTGGCCCAGCCTATAGAAAATGGCAACCCTAGCGCCATACAAATACACTGGCCTTCACTTAACCCATGCGTTTCTCAGTGCTTTGAGGAAGGGAGTGTTTTCTTGGGGCCTTCTTTGGAGACACGGTACATTTGGGGGAATATATTTCACTTATTCACTTATGATAAATCTGCTTGTAACAGTCCTGTCCCTCCAAACTTGAAGTCTTTGGATTGATTTTTTCAACTACATCAACTAATTTTGGGTATCGAGGTCTCATTCAGCAGGGACTCTCGATGAGTCAGGCTTCAGTTGACTAAACAAATAAATAACTGAAACTGTTCCCAGCCGCCTGAGCTAACTCAGTGAACCCAGACTCTCCTATATGAACTAAATTCAGTCGGATCTACAAATATGTACTTATCTCCTTGGTTTGGATCTTTGTGGAAGGTTCACAGGGAGCCAGAGGATTCTAGTGGGTCCTCCCCAGATCCCCATTTCAACTCCCAGGCTTTTACTCTTTCCTGATCAATGCCCTAAATTTTGCATAAAATACCTACTAAGGCTGTGAATTCAATTGGCAACGGAGTTCTTCGGCCTTCAGGATCCAACTTTGAGTCTGGCTGTTGTCTCCCTCAGGCTTATCTGCAAGAAATGAGTTTATCTTAACTGTCATACAAGTCCCATGTTCTTCTGACTGTGCTTTGTGTCAAGAGTTTACATATTTGAGTTCCACCCTTAGACCTTTAGTTCCCTGTGGCCTTTGTACCATTGTTGGGCAGGAGTCACCTGTCCCCCTGAAGCCTGCCCTGAATGGGCACTTAATTCGGGGGACCACAGGTCACGAATAACCATTTGGCCACCGTGCATTGGAACTGACAGAATCAGATTCTTACCTGAACTTTTTTTCTGCTGTCTGCCCCCACTCGGTCTGATAACCAATCCCAGATTTCCCTCATTACCTCGAGGTCTGTTTCCTATAACCACCTCTGGTTCCGGTTTCTCCATCCGTGAGCATTCTTTGAGGTAAGCGGCGGAAACTTATTGGGGTTGATTTAAGCAGAAAAGAAACTCGTTAAAAAAGATATTGGGAATCCCAGAGAATCTAGCAGGGTGAGAGAAGGAATAACACCACCAGATTACATCACAGGATCTATCGAATGAAGACCCTGTGGTTCTCATCTCCTAGTACCATCTGTCATGGCTCCCACCCCTGACACCGCTGGGCACAGTCAGGAGACATAAGAATCAGCACTGTTGGATCTGCTTTCTCGGGAACTTCACTCGCTGCAATTGTCCCTGTGCCAGAGAGCAGTCTGTACCTCCTGATATGAGGCACCACGGAGGATACGTTACCTCTGAAGATTACTTCCCAGTGATGCGGGACCTCAGTCTAGTCGTGAGGAAACATCAGGCAGAGCCAAATTGAGGACCATTCTACAAAATAACTGACCGGCACTCTTCAAAAATGTCAAGGTCATGGAGGACAAGAAAAGACTGAGGAACTGCCACCAATCGGAGGAGATAAGGAGATGTGACAAATAAATGCAGCATGGGATGCTGGACTGGGTCGCTGAACAGAAAAAGGACATCAGTGAAAAAACTGGTGACATCCAAATAAAATCTGCAATTTAGCTAGTAGAATTATACTGACATTGGTTTCTCAGTTTTGATCAATGTGTTATGATTATGTAAGGTGTTAACATGAGGAAGCTGTATGAGGAGCATACAGGAACTCTCTGTTATTCTGGCAACTCACCTGTAGGCCATCTAAAATCATCTCAACGTCAAAAGTTAAAACCAAAAAACAAACAATATTATGTCCTGTAATCAATGGCATGTTTGAATGGAGGGAAAATACTCTATTTTCTCCTCTTTAGCTGCTGTTTCCCTGAGTTATTACATCAGGGTTACTAGACACCAGGGATCAGCAGAGAGAGGAGGAAGTTGGCAGGGGTGGGAGGGAGGGAGAAGTGGGCAAGAGTGGGTGGGGAAACCCCATGACAAACTCGTGGGGAAGGTATTTTTAAGCAGACATTTGAGATGCCTTAAATTCTGCCAAAAAATGACTGTTGGTTTATGGGACTGGCTTTGGAGGTCATGATTTATCAATCTGGGATTAGGAGGAAGAATACTCCTTGGAAAATAGTAACCAGTCTTGGGCACCCAAGCTAGTGTCTTATTTTTAAATAAATTTATTAATTTATTAATAAATGGGTCTTCGTTGCTGCATGTGGGCTTTCTCTAGTTGTGGCGAGCGGGGGCTACTCTTCGTTGCGGTGCGCGGGCTTCTCATTGCAGTGGCTTCTCTTGTTGCGGAGCACAGGCTGTAGGTGCACGGGCTTCAGTAGTTGTGGCACAAAGCCTCGGTAGTTGTGGCTCTTGGGCTCTAGAGCGCAGGCTCAGTAGTTGTGGCGCACGGGCTTAGTTGCTCCGCGGCATGTGGGATCTTCCTGGACCAGGGCTCGAACCCGTGTCCCCTGCATGGGCAGGCGGATTCTTAACCACTGGGCCACAAGGGAAGTCCCTAGTCTCTTATTTAGAAACAATTTTCCTTCTAATGACAGCTCTGGTCCAGTAGAAATTTCAGTGATGTTGGAAATGTTCCATATCCGTGCTGTCCTATACTGTTGCCACTAGCCACGTGTGGCCATGGAGCACTTGAAATGTGGCTCATGTAATGGAGGAGCTCGTTTCCAGGTAGACAGCCATGGCGACTAACAGCTCCCGTGTTGGCTGGGGCACCGCTAGTAACGAACTAGCTTAAGTCTTTTTTTTCGGTTGATCACGATATGGCTCAATACAGGCAAAGAGATATAATTTTAAAGGTGTATGTATGTGTGTAGTCAACTACCGGAACCCTGAAGACACACTGAAATAAGGACTAGCCGAATGAACAGTTTTACAATTGGTAAATTGCTAAATCATGGAATTTCGTAGCTAGAAGATACCTTAGAGCTTGTCTGTTCCAACAGCCTCATCTTAACTGCTGACAAAGGTGAAGAGCACAGGGAACTCTACGACTTTTCTAGGATCAAGGGTGAGATAAGGGCAAAGGCAGGGTCAGAACCAGGTCCCCCCAGACCCGTTCTGGGGCTGTGCACGCTCGCAGGCGGCCTCACACACCTAGAACTAAAGGTGACATTTGCCACCGATTCGCGCTAAAGCTGCATCCACACCAGTGAGCTGCGGGCGCCCCACTCCGCTCCACTCCTCCCCACCTTGTCCCTCCCCAGCCCCTACTGTGGAGCCTCATCAAAATATCCCAAATGGGACGTCTGAAGACCAATTTATTGTTACAGAAAGTGTCAAAGCCACTGTCTCTCAGCCACATGGTCCGTCTTCTGGCCCCCGGGGAGGAGGAGAGCTAACTAATAAATCCTCCAGAGGATCCAGAATCAAGGACACCAGCGAGCTCTCTCATAAATTGCCTCTCCATTACAATTTGAATATCTGCACAATGGAGAACTCTAAATAAGAAGAGGGAGAGCCTAATTCATTTTATAAACATCGCTTTAAATCTCTTCGTGTACCTGAGCCACGAAATTAATTTTGACTGTGATGAAATGGAAAAAAAGAGTCATTTAAAACTGTAATGAATATTTCCAGAGCTACTTTCATAACCAGTTTACTTTCCAAAGATGAATAGAGGATTTCTTGAATCTCAAGCCTTACGCAAAGGTGGAAGATGGCAAACCACAATAAATTGGGTAATTCAGCAGAAAATGTATGTGAGAGTCTCATTGTCAAGGATGTCTCTTTGTCCTAAAATGACCAACACAGTTTAAGTCCCCTGTTGGGGCAAACATTGGGAAAACCACCCTCAAGTGGAAACATGAAATTGCAAAGATAAGTAACGTCTTCTCAACAAGTTTGTATGTGACGGAGTCTGGTATGGAGATATTCCAGATGTTTTGTTTTTTTTTTTTCTGGTGTGAATTTAGGGTTTTTGAAAGGCCCATTTCTTACAACTTTGCTTTTGGAATGTAAAGACCGAAGCTTCCACCTGATTATCAAGGGAGACCATTCTGAGAACTTTCACATTTTATGCGACTTCATTTGAGTAAGAGCCCACTTTGGTGAAGTTCAAAATTCACTTACTGACATTAAATGTTTCTTTCTTTTGTTCAACCTCTTTCCTAAGTGAGACCTGAAGCCTATGGCAACTGACAAATCTAGTGCATGGATTAATTTCTGCTGACTGTAAACACACGCGAGATCAAAGTGACGTCGCCAGCCAGCGTTCTCTCCAGCCTCGGGATGCCCAGAGGAGAATGGCGCTTTGTCAATAATCTATACACACATCAGTTATCACAGGCACTGCGTAAATAGTTAAGGATGGGGGAGAAGATACTATAGCAGCAACTAATATTTACTGAACATTTTCTCTGTGCTGGGCACTTTTCAACCATTATCTCTTACAGTCCTTTGAGATAGATAGTATTATCATCTTCATTGCTGAGGGAATTGAGGCAAAAAGAAGTAACTTGTTCCAGGGCAGAAAGCAACCAGGTGATGGTCAGCGTATGACTCTCTCAATAGATTTATCTGGCTCAGACCCTGAACTCTTAACCCTTCTATTAGTCTGCTCTCTTTTGAAGAAAAGAGGAGTAGAGAGAGACCCAGAACCAATAGTTAATGGGGTCCCCTGCCTTGTGACAGATTGTTTCTGATCTTGGCTCCACTCACCAGCGCACCCCCTAATCTCCCAGGTGGCAGGGGTGGTGGTGGAAAGTTGATGAGAATATTTGCCTTCCACGACTCTCACTCCTTAGTCCAGGCTCCTTACTTCCTCCCACCCCCATCCCCTGCCCCTACTCTCTGGTCTCAGTGTTTCTAGGTCCTTCTGTGTCCTCTCAAATCGCATCACATCTCCGTTCCATCTCGGCCCAGTGTATACAGTGAGTGCTAACCGAATCAGGTTTCCTCCTTTAAGGCTATTGTAGCCCTCTGAGGACAGGAGACCTTTACTCCCCCCGGCGTGTCTTGGTGGTGGGCATTGTGGCTGCACTGCTTTCCCCCGGGCAGGGCTCCCACTGAAGCGCTCGCTCTGTGAGGTCAGTGTCAGGGAGGAAATGGGGCTTGGCCTGCTTTGAGCATCCATGATTACAGCTTTCTTGGGAAAGCCAAACCTTTGCATTGCTAACCTCTGACCCTGGGAAGTATCCAAGAACGATTTTTAGTTTTCTTCCAGTTTTATCGAGATATAATTGACATGCAGCCCTGTGTTAAGTTTAAGGTGTACAGCATAATGATCTAACTTACATACATCGTGAAAGGATGACCACAGTAGGTTT
>NW_021146294.1:0-17519 GCF_002837175.3 Physeter macrocephalus
CTGAGCAGGAGGATCCAAGCCTCCAGGTGAGCCCCCTCTGACCAAAGCACCCTGACCAAGGGCATGTGGCCCATGGGGTCCCTCAGGCTGAGGTCGGTGTCCTGGACGACCAGCCAAGCAGGCACAGCGCATCAGGTGGTCGGTTACCAGAGGATCAAAAGGGAATTTCCCTGAGGGCCCAGAGCACAATGGGGCCCGTAGCCAGGTATCAGAGGCCAGGGCTTTTGAGAGAGGGGGAGCCTCTGTTCTGTTCATGGGTCCCAGAACAGACCCATGACAGATGACAGACCCCCCCCAGCCACCGGAACTGGGACAGACTGGTGGGGTCTGCCATGGGTCCGTTCCTGTGGGACTGGCTGGGGTGTCCCTCGTGTCACCACAGCCCCAGGAACCCTCTGTGTCCAGGGTCTGGAGCCAGCCTCACCTGGCAATATTGTCGGTTTCACAAAACCTGAGTTGGCCAGCGGGATCTGCCTTAGGTGGAACCCCTGACTCCCTGCCAGCCCCAACCCTGCTTCCAAATCCGACCTCCAGGGGGTGAGACAGGGAGACAGGGTGTTGACCAAAAGGTGAGATGAGCTTCAAATGGGCCTCAGAGGTGTCTCTGAGCTTTTTATGTTGTGACCTCCATGCTGTGTTGCTCTTATGAACACAGATTTCATATAAGGACTCTGGAATTGATCAGTTAACATTATGTTTTTTGTTTTTTTAATTATTCTGAACATAATAATTTAATATTTTCTTGAGAAGTCAGAATTGACATTTTGGATATCAACTTTTTTTTTTATTTTTAGCATCTTTATTAGAGTATAATTGCTTTACAGTGGTGTGTTAGTTTCTGCTTTATAACAAAGTGAATCAGCTATACATATACATATATCCCCATATCTCTTCCCTCTTGCGTCTCCCTCCCTCCCACCCGAACATGTTTTGAATATGCACATTGGCAGAGGGCAGTCACTGAGAGGAAGAGAGGGACAGATGGGCTGGTCCCAGGGGCCCCCAGCAGGATGGGGTTCCCCACAGCAGGTGAGGCTCCGGAAGAGCTGGAGGAGCCACACGGCCATCTTCAGGCTGGTTTGTGGGTGCAGCTCTTGTCTACTTGTCGGTGAAGGGGGGTAAATCAGGCCGACATTGTGGGGAGCGAGAATGGGACATGAGGTGCCTGACGAGAAATGACTGGGGGGAGGGCTGGCGAGGTGATGGGCCCTGGCCAGAGGCCCCCAGGCAGAAGTGGCTGGCGCCAGGACAGGCTCAGTGACCCTCGCTCCAGAACTCTCCGCACTCACCGGATACTGCCCGTTTGCCCACTCCATAGCTCCCTTTGCCCTCTGGCCAGCTGTGCTTCCGTCCCCCATCCCTTCCTGGGCAGGCCTGGACAGGCTTTGGGCCTCCAGGTCGTCTGGTTAGTTGGGAGGGGCCGGGCCAGGCAGCTGCTTTTCTTCAGCTGCTCACCTTGCTGCACCTGTGTGGCCTCCCCCTGCCTGCTCAAAGCCTTCAGGACCTCAGGGCCCCAGGGGGAAGAGAGGTGGGCCCAGAACCGTCTGCCCTGCGACCAACCCACACCCCCATCACCTGTGCCCTCACCAGCTTCTTTGGTCTTCCTTTGGGTCCTGACTCTGGTCCACGTGCTCAGTACATATGACATGCTCAAATCAACACTCCTGCCCCAGCCCTGCCACAGATGAGGGAACTGAGGCTCAGAGAGGCCTCCCAGCTGTCCACTGGCAGGCTAGGGTTCAGACCCAGGTGGCTGCTCAGTAGCCTCCCCCAGCCTGCCAAGCCCTGCGTTCCTTTACTCATTCACTGACACTTCCCGCGGCCTCGGGGACACTGGGGTTGGCCAGTCTCCCCAAGGATGGAGGAAGGATGGCTCTTGTAGGTACATGGGGGACCCCCCAGGGTGCTCTGGGGAGAGGGCAGGGAGAGAACAGGGCTGGGCGGTGCCTGAATCCCAGGCCTACAGGGTCAGAGACTTTTCCTGCTGCCCTGACCCAGGGGCGCGGTCCCCGCGGAGCAGCCCTCGGTGCGCGCAGGCTGCCCCCTGGTGGCGGCCTGAGAAAGCGCCCGGGGACTGACTTTGAAACCCTTCCAGGAGAGAGGGCCCTCGCCAGCAGGTGGGCACCTGTCCCCATCCCCTCCCCCCCAGCCCGTGCCACTGCTCCCTGAGTTTCCCCAAATGTCCAATCGCTCATTATTACCATGAGTCGGGGCCTTTGCTGTTCCCTCCGCTAGGATGACCCCCTCCTCCCCTGCCCCAGTGCCCGCGATCAGAATTAGAGCCTTCCTCTGCTTCTCGGGGTCCATGTCTGCCTCTATTCCAGGGGGTGGAGAGGCCCAGCACGTGATGTGAACCCCCGGAGCCCTGCACAGGAGCCACACACAGAGGATGATCAAAAATTGCTAGCTCTGGGCTTCCCTGGTGGCGCGGTGGTTAAGAATCTGCCTGCCAATGCAGGGGACACAGGTTCGAGCCCTGTTCCGGGAAGATCCCACGTGCCGCAGAGCAACTAAGCCCGTGAGCCACAACTACTGAGCCTGCGCTCTGAAGCCACAACTACTGAAGCCCGCGCACCTGGAGCCCGTGCTCCGCAGCAAGAGAAGCCACTGCAATGAGAAGCCGGCTCACTGCAACGAAGAGTAGCCCCCGCTCTCCGCAACTAGAGAAAGCGTATTTATTGAGGATCTGCTATGTGCCCGACAATGAACAAGCCAAAGAGCTCCCTGCCTTTGTGGGGCTTACATTCCAGCTGGGGTGGGGTGGCTGTAGGGATGGAACACGGACAGTAGAAAAACCACAGGTGACATACCAGGTGTGGATAAGGGCAACGGAGAAAAACAGGCAGGGTGGGGGCAGGAGGAAGGGGTGGGGTGCCATTTCCTGGCCATGACACAGACTACTCTGCAGCTATCGGAAAAAAGGTGAGAGATGCTGGCCAATGGTCAGGAGAGGAGGTTAAGTAAAAACTGATGAGACAATATGGCTAGCATAATTCTCCCTGGGTTACATTTGTGGTTCCCATGGAATGACAGATACTGTGTTTAATTTTGAAAGTGCTGGATTAAGTTTCTATCCTCTTGCTAAACTGTCGTTGCTCTTCCAGTATGTGGGGACCATACTTGTGCCCCCCCTCAGACTGTGGGAAGCCCACTGAGCCCCCCAACCTGAGCCCAGGCCCCGGGAGGGGCTGGGTAGTTCTCTCTTGCAAAAACAGCTTTCTTGTTCCTCATGGGCCTCAGGTTCTATTCTGGGTTGTGAGCTCACAAAGATCTGATGATTTGAAAGATTGTGAAAGGCTGAGAGATGTTTGCACACCCGTGTTCACAGCAGCATGATTCACAAGGGCCCAAAAAAGTGGAAGCAACCCCGATGTATGAATGGATAAACAAAATGTGGTTCATCTATACAATGGAATATGATTCAGCCTTAAGAAGGAACAAAACTGTGACACCTGCTACAACATGGATGAAACTTGAGGACATTATGCTCAGTGAAATAAACCAGACACCATAAAACAATTTACTGTGCAAGTCCACTTACACGACTTCTCTGGAGTAGTCAAATTCGTACAGACAGAAAGTAGATTAGAGGTTACTGGGGGCTGAGGGAGGGGGAGGGAAGCTGTCGTGTAATGAGTGTAGAGTTTCAGTTTTGCAAGATGAAAAGATCTGGAGGTGGGTTGCACAACACTGTTAATGTACTTAGCACTATGGAACCGTACACTTAAAAATGGTTGAGATGGTAAATTTGATGGTATGTATATTTCATCCCAATTTAAAAAAAGAGAAACTGTGAGCCGGTCTGGGTTGCCCCTCCAGCCAGCCGAGGAGACTCTGTGCCAGCCTTCTCACTGGAAAGCCAGGTGGTTGTGCAGGAGAGGGGGTGGTCATGGCCCTCAGGGGACAGTTTCCTCCCAGGCTGAGACCTGAAGCTTCCTCTCACAAGTGGTGAGTGCGTGCATGCACCACATGGCCTCCACGCTGGTTTCTGTGTTCTCTGAGGATAAGGCAGGTTGGGTTGCGGCATCCCCTGGGCCTGCCCCTCCCTGTTCCCACCTCAGCCCGGAGGACAGCACAGTGGAAACTTCTGGACCCGATTCACCAACTCCCCAGAAAACCTGCCCTTGGCTCCAATCCTTCTGGCCGGATGCTTCCAATTGGTTCCCCCTGCCCCCAGGGAAGCTGGTGCCCTTTCTCTGACAGCAGTGGGGACATGGGGAAAAGTGGAGCATCAAATAGAAGCAGAGAAGAATGAAGACCACCCTTGGTCCCCACCTTCTGGAGTGGGAGCCCCCAGAGGACCATGGGAGGAAGCAGCTCAGCAGCCCTGTGACCTGAGACAAAGGGACCCTCTGAGTCTCAGTGACTCTTCTGTAAATGGGGTGAATGTGGACACGCCCTCCCAGGGAGGCCCCTCAGAAGTGAGAAGCGCTGGGGAAAGATACAGACGGGGAACCCCAGCTGGGATGCGCTGACCCCACCCTCCACAAAGGGCTGACCCCAGGGACACAGTCCGCCTGCAGGGACACCCTGTGGGGCCCTGCTTCTCAGCCCTGGCTCTTCGCTGGACCCTCCGCAGCCATGCCAGCCGACGCTGAGCTGAGCCTCCCTAAAGGGTTCGCACCCTCCCCCCGCCTCCGCCAGGGAAACATGTCTGCAGAGAGGGAGGAGAGGAGGGCTTGGTTCCTTGGTTGTGCTTTCACTTCTAAAATATCCTTTTTCTTTTTTCTATGAACAGTTTAATGAGGAGTTGAACAAAAGACAGAAAAAATAACATTCTGATTGCTTTTTTTTTTTTTTAAGAGGCAGGTTTTTCTTGAGACTTTCATACAAGGCAATGGGTGAGTAAGGCTAAACTCCTAAAGAAAACACGTACTGATGATGGAGCAGAAAAAGGCACTTCTCCAAAAACCTGCTGGTTACCAGCCTGTCAGCCTCTCGGGGGCTACTTGCTCTGCTTTCTTCTGGAAACAGGTCCATTCAGACCTAAGCCCTGCTGCCCTCGAGGCCAGGAGGACTGGGACGGCCGAGTGTTCTGAGCATTGGTGCATGGAGCAGGCGCTGCGCACAAAGTGAGGCGGGCTTGGTGGTGGGTCCGCATGTGGGGCGCAGGCAGCCAGGGCCACCACCCCAGCGGGGAGCTGCACTCACTCTCCCTGGAGGGACATGTGATCCAGCAGGTGGACTGGGACCAGGCCTCTGTGGCCACCCGACTCCCCATAGTAGAATCCCTTGTCATCCACAGGCCCATAGACAGTGACCACATCCCCCACCCTCAGCGATAGCTTGCCCTTCACCAGGCCCCCTGCCGGCCCATCCCTGGGGTCATAGTCCAGAGCCACCACCATGGTCTTTGGAGTCCACAGTGAGGGCCTTCTGGGGCTCCCCTGCGGCAGGGCAAAGGAGCCCTGGGGGCCTCCAAGCCCCCCAAAGTCATCGAGGTGGGCCACGGAGGGCAGGTACCCTTGCCCCGGCAAATGCCACCTCCCACCAGTCAACTCCGTGCCCGTGTCCACCTTGTCCACCAGGTGCCCGGGGATGTTGCCCACTTGCCCATCGTGTTCACCACGATAGAAGCCGTGGGTGTCCTGAGAGCCCCACGCTCTCAGCAACTGCCCTTTCCAGAAGGCCAGCTCCTCCTCTGCAGCCTCGGGGGTGGCAGACATCACCAGGGGGATGCAATCAGAGAGGGCCCCAAAGACCTTGGCTGGAGGGTCCACCCTTGTTCCCAGCGGTGGGGCGCCACCCCTGGACATCCTGATGACCCTGCTGGATGGAGCGGGACACAGCGCCAAGCCGGGCTCCTGGAACCAGCCCTCTCTGTTGCCCCCCAGAGCCTGGCCTGGCCCGCTCTGTCTCCTGAGCTCCTTCCTCTGCTCTTGCCCCTCTGTGCCCCACAGACCGAAGCGCCCTGCCTCCTCCTGCAGAATGTCACAGAAGTCAGACACGTATCGCTGGCTGATGCCCAGCTGCGGAGGGGTGAATCCTGGGGCATCTTGCTTTTGTCTGAGGACCTTCTCAAGGGCAGCCTTCTCCTGACACGGCTCTTTCCTGGGTCCACACTCAGGGGACGGACAGATGACTCCCGCAGCAGGGCTTTGGCTGGTGCCCACGTGCCGGTTCTGGTTCTCTTCCCCCCGAGACTGGCCCCGGGGCAGAGGTGGCCTGTGGTTCCGGGGACTCTTCTGGAAGAGCTGGTCCTTTCTGGAGAGCTCCCGGGCCTCTGTGGGCCTCTGGGCTTGGCTGCCTGACCCTGCACTTGGAAATTCTCCGTCTGAACTCAGTCTGGGCGTTGGGGACTGCCTCCTTGGGGGTTCTCCAGGGAATGCTTCTAGAAACGTGGCCTGGGGCTCCCCACAGCTTCCAGGGCTGTGGGGACTGGCCTTGGCCCTCGGGGGAGCCAGCACCAGCCTCTGAGGGCAGATGGGGAAGGTCACTCTGCCGGTGGACAGGTCCCCACAGGTGCAGCTAAAGGGAGACATCTCTGGCAATCGGAGACAGGTGACGCAGTTGTGAGGGATCTGAGCCGGCACCGAATCCAGGGATTCTCCACAGAACGACATGGTTCTCACCGAGATCTTCTGGCACATCGGTGGCAGCTGGAGCTGGGAAAATTCCAACAGGATGCTCCCGGCGGTGGCATCGGCCACCTCTGCCACCTTGAGCCCGTCGGCATACACAGCATAGCCGGTGACCTGAACTCCGTTGGAGGACCCAGCTGAGTCGATGGTCACGGGGAGCCAGCTGACCACCAGGAGGCCCGGTGAGGCGTGGCGCTCCACCAGTACGTCCAGCGGAGGGTCAGGGGGGCCCGCCAAGGGTGTGTTGAAGGTGATGGTGGAGGACATTGTTTCCCAGCGCACCGGCAGCGAGTCCCACGGTGGGTGCACCTCCACCCTCGCCTGGTACCTCGTGCCAGGATGCAGGTGGTGGAAGGTGTAGCAGCTCACGCCCGCTAGGGTCAGGGCACGCTCCAGGTCATCCAGGTACACCATGTGGGGGTGGCTGCTGCCAACCCAGGTGATCTCAGCCGACGTGGCTGTAACGCTCTTCAGGTAAAGTTGCGTAGGGGCCACACAAAAGACACTGTTGGTCCCCAGAAGAGGTCTGGAGAAGCCCCGCTTGCCCATGCTCTGCTGAGAGCCCAGCCGGCCGTCTCCCATCTTGGCATCTGAGATTTCTATTGCCACTTTGGTCTTGGAGCCCACCCTCACCGTTGTCACGTGTGGCCCCCTGTCCACTGTCCCCTGGGCTTTCCCAGGTACTAAGCTGTGACCAGTGTCTTCCTTCGAAGCTTTGCCCTGCCCAGCCGGGAGTCGAGTGGGGCCAAGGTCAGGGAACTCATGGGGCAGGCAGCCCAGGACGTCACTATCTGGAATCTGCTCCACCAGGTTGGACGGCACCAGCCCCTGCCGGCCGTCCTCAAGTTCCCCTTTGTAGAAGCCGTCCTCATCCATGTCCCCAAAGACATACACGTAATCCCCAGCCGTGAGCAGCAGCTCGCTCTCGGGGTGCTCGTTGGGCCCTTCAAATGGGTTGTAGCTATACCGAGCCAGGAAGACCTTGAGCTTGGGGGTGGTGGGGGCCTCCGAACCCCCCACTTCCAGGGTCGAGGACACGCTATAGGGCTCCAGATCCTCCACCTCGCTGGCTGTGTCCACATCCAGAGTAGGGCAGGATGGCACAGGGGCCCACATGGACTCCACCTCAGAGGAGGAGTTCGACTGGGAGCTGGTTTTCTTGGCCTGGGGCGTGGAGTCCAGAGGTTGGCTGCTTGGGACTCTGTCTGGCACTTTGGGGGCACTGGCTGCCTCCCCGCGGGCAACTGGGTTCTCCAGCAGGGAGTCTTCCTTCTTCTCTGGTTTGGCTCTGCTAGGCTGAGACGATGCTTGGTCCTCAGGCCCTAGCTGCAACTTGGTTCTTCCACTGCTTCTCACTTGGGACTCTGGGGCTGGCGGGGCCTCGCGGGGTTCCTGGGGAGGGTGACCAGGCTGATACTGCAGTGCCCGCATCTCCTCCCAGGCCGTCTGGATATCACACAGGGCCTTCTGCTGGTCGTGCTGCAGCTGTTGCTGCCTGTCCTGCCCTCGTGCCGCCTGCTGCAACAGCTGCCCCGCCAGCAAGCCGGTGGTGTTGTGCTCCTGGCACGCGAGGCCCAGCTGCCCGCGCACGTCTTTGTTCTCGTCCGCCACCTTTCCCGTCCAGTCGGCCTGGGCCTGCAGCCGCGCGTTCTCCTTCGCCAGCCAGGCGCCCTCGCGGAGCGCCGCCTGCAGCCTCGCCTCGGCCTCCTCGCCGCGTCGCCGCGCCGCCGCCGCCTGCGCGCCCAGCTCCTCGCACTCTCGCCGCTGCGCGCTCAGCTCGCGCTCCAGCGCCTGTACTTGGCTCCGCGCCTCCTCGCATGGAGCGCTCTGGCCGCCCACCTCCGCCCAGGCGCTGCTGGTGGCCTGCTGCAGGGTCAACTGCCTCTGCAGGCGCAGCACCTCCCGCTGGGACTCGCGTTGCAGCCGGTCCAGGTCGCTGACGTTGAGCCACTGGGCGCAGGCGGCGCCCCCCACAGCGAGCGGGGCGCTGCTGAGGCCCGAAGCGATGCGCGCCTGCAGTAGGTGGCACTCCTGCCGCAGCTCTTCGATCTGCTTGTCCTTGGCCAGCAGCACGCTAGCCTGCTCCGACAAGTCCCGTGCACGCTGGCGGGCGAAGGCCTGGCACAGCTCCAGGCCCGCGCGGTTCTCGCCGGGCACAGGCGCGCTCACAGCACGCTGGTTGGTCTCCTGCAGCTTGCGGGCCCGGTCCTCCAGGCGCCGCGCGAGGCCGGTCAGCTCGGCGTGCTTCACCTTGAGCCGCTTCACCTTCTCGTCCTCCTTGTCGGAGAAGCCCGCGCGCCGCAGCTGCAAGTTCTCTTCGCGCAGGCCGGAGCAGCGGCGCGCCAGCACCTGCAGAGCCTTGGACAGCTCCGAGTTCTGCTTCAGCAGCTCGCGGTAGTCCGGGCCCGGCGGCAGGGGGTTCAGGGCTTCGCAGGGCTGACTCCCGGACTCTTCCCCTCCTCGCGGGTCGCTAGGTCTCCTGCGCTCCGATAGTGGCGGCGGGGGGCTCAGGGGCCCTGGGATGGAGGCGTCTGGAGAGGAGGATTCGGGGGCCTTGGGGCGACTCAGGGTGCTGTTGAGCGAGAGGGAACGCGCTGGTGCCAAGGAATCGAGGGAGCTGGCGCGCGCGGGGAGCACGCTGTCCGGGGAGTTGGAGCACGCTGCGGGCACCCGGTCGAGGGAGCGGGAGCGCGCGCGGGCGCCCGCGCTCAGGCCGTCAAGGGGTTCTAGTCGACATGAGGACTTGTCGGCGGCCTCGGGGGGTAGCTCTTCTGAAGAATGCGCGGCCTGGGGGTCGGGGGTGCCGGACAAGGCGGGGTGCCAGCGGAAGTGCTCCAGAATGTACTTGAGGAAGAGCTGGCGCTCCACGTCGAGTGCCGCCTGCAGGTGGCGGATGCGCGAGGCCTGCTCTCCGTCCGTTTCCCAGCGGAGCTGCGCCAGCACTTCCTGCAGGCGACAGCGGCACTGCGCTGCGGCGTCTTCGGGCGCCCCCGCGCGGCCGCAGTAGCCGCGGTTCACCAGCTCCTCTGCCAGCTGGCGCTGCAGCTCCCGAGCCTCGCGCACCACGCCATCGCGCTCGCGGTGCAGCAGCTGCTGCAGCTGTCGCATCTCGGCCTCCTTCCAGCGCAGCAGCTGCCGGATCTCGGCTTCGCGCTCCCGCAGCAGCTCCTCCTGCAGCTGCCGCAGCTCCCGGCTGCGCTGCGCCTCCCACTTGGAGCGCAGGTGATCAACCAGCTGTTGCCGCTCCTGCTCGGCCTCCTCCCGCAGCTGCCGCGCTTGGGCAGCGAAGTGCCGCCGCTCCTCCCGCCCGCGCGTCCGCTCCGCCTCCAGCTCGGCACGCAGCTTCTCCAGCTCCCGCCTCTGCTCCTCCAGCGCCGCCGCCGCTGGGCCCGGAGTAGCCGGCTTCTTGGGTGTCACGCAGCCGCCGCCAGAAGGGCTGGGCGAGTCCTTGGTCATGGTGGTCGCGGCCGGGCAAGACGCCTGACCTCGCCTGGCCCAGGCCGCCGCTCGCCAACGGCCGCTGCCCTGGCCGCGGCCAACCGTCCCGCGCGCCGCTTCCGGGGTCCCTGAGGGTTCCGCGCGCCCCTTCCGCCTCTGGGCACGTTCTCCCACCCTCTGCAGTGGGTGCGGCTAGCCCGTGCTCCTCTCCCGGCTGCTTATGTTGGCGCTGGGCTCTAGACACCCAGGCTGGACACAGCCCCTGTCCCAGGATGCCCACGAATCTCGCTGGCCCCAGGCCTCTCCCTGATCCTGGCACCATATCCCTTACGACCCACCCCGGCCCTCTTCCAGGCACTGGACAATCCCTTTCAGGCCAAGGAACCTGTGGGAAGCCTGAGCTGCTCCTCTGGGCCTAGAGAAAGGGGGCTCAGTGTTTGGCTCAAGATCACCAATGGATTCAGGTGGTGTGGTGGCTGGAAACTGCAACAGGATACGCCCAAACTTGGGGGTGTGCCCTGGGCTCACCCAGAGGAGGGGGCATCTGGCTACTGCACCTCCACTGTGCCTACCCATCCAAGGACCCCTTCCGAGGACTTGCGTGCATTATCTGTTTAAACCTCCTATCCCCATTTTACAGAGAAGTCTCGAGCCCATGGCCTGGGCATGGTGCCAGCCGAGACAGGGGACAAGTGCTCCTTCGAGGACCATAGCCCTGGCCTGTGATTTCTTGGTTCATTTTCACAATCATCCCGCAAGGACGCTTGGAGAGATAAGGGCCTCCCCACAGTCACACGGCCCAGAAATAGCTAAGTCGGAATTCAAACCTGCAAAATTCTGCCTCCAGATTCCATGGGCACTCTGATGCCATCTGGTCAATCTCAGGGTCACAGGTGGGAGGACCCCTACCCAGTCTTTCTCTCGATGGGGAGCCTTACATTTCACATCTGCAGAAGGATAAGAGGGTCAAGTGGAACCCGGAGGCGGGTTGTCTTTAATCCAGTCTTTAATGCTGTGATCCCATTAGCAACACCTCTGCTTCTCAGGGTATGGTGCCAACCTGGCCCGGTGGCACCTGGGCCCTCTCACAGCTCAGGCTCTGCTGCTCTGAGGATGGCTGTCTAGCCACGAGCCACCCATAGGACCCTTGGAGTGAATTTCCAGCCCCCCCAGCCTCTCTTCTGTGACTGACCTTCCTGGGTTGCTCCTGGTGCAGGACAGACAGACGGCCCTCTCACTTACACAGTACTTTCCCCAGGTAGGCAGGTAGATGACCTTGAACCCGTCTCTCAGGCGGGAAAACCGAGGCTCAGAGAAGCACTTTCTGTGTTCATTCAGCACTTGGCTCTATGGGCTCCACCCTTTTTCTTGTACTCATGTTTTTCTTTTTTGTTGTTGTTGTTTGTTTTGTTTTCTTTTCGGCGGCCACGCTGTGAGGCTTGTGGGATCTCCGTTTCCTGACCAGGGATTGAACCCAGGCCCTGGGCAGTGAAAGCATGGAGTCCTAACCACTAAGCCTCCAGGGAACTCCTAATACTCAAGTTTTTCAAACTACGTTCCCTTGAACCCTGATGCGCTATGGGAGATGCCACTGGGCAGTGGCAAGTGGCAAGAACACAGGGAATTTTGGTTCCAGATGTTCTCTGTGAGAGGAGAGGTGGATGGGGGGGAGGGGGGAGGTGAGACACAGAGACAGTCCAGGTGGTCGTGGAGCCACGGGGAGCATGTCTTCATGGGACCCTCAGCACTGATCTGTTTGACAGAGGCCGAGGCCCCGAGGCTCAGCGGGAGCAGGTGGCTTGCCAGGGCACGTGGGCAGCTGTGGCAAAGCTGGACGGTCGCCTCGGGGCACTGGGCGGGGCGCCACAGCCTGGACATCCTGCCGCAGCCCCAAGCAGGGCCGCCAACAGTCAGGGCAGGAGGGCAGGCTGCAACCGAGGAGGCGGACCCCAGCCTGAGTCCCTGGGAGCCCCACAGTGCCATCCAAGGCCCATTGGAGGCATTCTGGAAAATGGTTGAGTGGATGAGCAAACTGTGCTGCCCCGGTGCCCGGCTCCTGCCATCCCACACTTGTCACGTTGTGCGCTGATTGTCTAGTGACCTGCCTGCCACCCCCATGGACTCTGAGCTTGGGGAACTTGACTGCTTTCTCTGGTCTCAGCTTTCTTTCCTAAAACATGAATTGGATAGATTATATGGGTAGTTTTCAAACTGGGCTCTTTTAGGTTCTGGGGCTCCTGGAAAATAATGTAGGGGTGGGAAGGATATGCCAGAGCTGAAGGGGAGACACTGCCCCCACAGGACACGGCCACTAATTAGTGTCATTTGTCAGGTTCTAAGAAGGACTTTGGTTGAATAGTGTTTTTTAATAGTGTTTAAAGAGGTATGCTGGGAATCCCTGGCGGTCCAGTGGTTAGGACTCAGCAGTGCTGCCACTGCAGGCAGCATGCGTTCGAGCCCTGGTCGGAGAGCTAAGATCCCACAAGCCTCATGGCGCAGCCAAAAAAAAAAAAAAAAAAAAAAAAAAGGTGTGCTGCTGGCAACAAGTTTGAGAACCTCTGGGTTAGAGACCCTCCTGTCTAGTATGGGCACAGACACCACTGCCCCAACACCCCATGATTCCACTAATCCTGAGAGGGGGCACGTGCCCCTCACGTCTGGCTTCGCCCCACATCACCAGCCCTGTGCTCTGTGTGTGACCTCTGGGTTGTGTGGTGTCCTGGGATGCTAATCTGCATCCCTCCTCTGCCACCCACGCCCTGCGTTTTGCAGAGCTTGAGGCCTTGGTGAGGGCCCTGGGCTCCATCCTGAGAGCCCCCTGGAGGGTTTTAAGCCCCCAACCTCTGTGGCCACAGTAGCCCCAGCTTTCCAGCCCACTTCTCTTACGTGTGAGTCATCAATGTGTTTTCTGTCTGTTCTCTGATACCTCCTCAGCATCTAGAACACTGCCCAGTACATGGTCCACGCTCAGTGAATACACGACTAAAGATGGAGGCAGGCTGACCAGATGTGGCCTCTGTCCTCGCAGAGTTTACAGTCCAAGGGCAGACACAGGCGTTAAACACAAATATGGCAAAGGAACGTAGTGAACTCGGAGTGTGGGCCAGTGCTGGGGGCTGAGGGTGGTGCTAACGGGCAGAAGGCCCCAGCTGAGCTGAGGCAGGAGAGCAAGGGCTGCCCAGAGCTGAGACTGGATCTCAGGCGGAGAGACCTGCCAAGCCCCCGGCCCCTCTCAGTCTGTCATGGTCCTTGTGTGTCTGAGGAGGGACTGGGGCTCAGAGGGGAAGGGTCACTCAGCCACAGCCCACCCAGGGCTTCCTGCTCCAGGTCGTGGGAGGCCTGGCACCCCCCAGCACCAGCGCTTCCTGGATGGATATATTCTCTGCCTCCACTCCTGGGCCCTGCTGCCTGCTCTGGCCAGTCCACGCCCTGCTGGGCTGGCCTCTCACCTGGCAGCCTCAGCCTCACTCCCCACACGTGTGCCCCCGTGGGTGGCCAGCCCCCCGCCCCGGCACATGACAGGCCTGACGCCTGAGGTCCCACCACAGCTGGGGAGGCTGGCACTGTCCTCTTCAGAGGAGGAAACTGCCTTGGCCCATGCGACCCAAGTCTGGGTTCTGAACTGGTGCCGTCAGAGCCTGCCCATGGGCTCCGGCCACCCGGGTGCCATCGTAATCCCCAAGCTGCTGCCTCCCGAGGACCCCGCGGGGCTGCCAGCAGCATCTTGACTTTCAGCTGCCCGCCGTTGCCAGGACAGACCCATCCTCCGTCTTCTGCATCTGCATTCCTCTCCGCTCTGGGCCTATTCCGACCACCCTTCTCTCTCCATAGCCTGAAGCTCAAGGCCTTGTCCATCTCCCACTGACACTAGTGGCAAGACCTTTCGTCTAGTCATTTGGCCATTGCTGTAGGTCAGGGGACGGTCTTTCCTTCATCAAAGGAGCACCCAGTCTGGCTGAGCACCCAGTCTGGTCTGGGCAGAGGGTGGGGGGCAGGTGCCGTGTTAATTTCTTCATTCACTAAACAGAAATCCTCCAATGGGGTTTGTGAAGGAAGGGAGGAAGGAAGGATGGAAGGATGGAAGGAAGGAGGGAGAGTAGGGGGGCATAGCAGGGAAGGAGGGAGAGTAGGGGGGCATAGCAGGGAAGGAGGGAAAGAGGGAGCCCTTTGGGTTGGCTGAGTTTCCCAGCCCTTACTTTACCCCACACAGTCCAGGAGCAGACTTGGACTGGACCCTTAGATGGCTAGGGGGCTGAGAAAAGCTTGATTGACCCCTTGAGCCTCAGTTTGTTCCTCTCAATGGGGCTGGTAACAGTTCTGACCTCAGAGGATGGTTGGGGGCGTCAAAGGAAGGTTTGTGCGTCGGCACCGGCAGGACCCAGCACACTGCAGGCCATCAAGTTCCCCAAGCAGGGTGGCAAGTCATGTGCTGAGGCCTGACTGGCACTTGCAGAGGGACAAGGCGGTGTTGGGGGAGGGAAGGACAAAGGCACCTTGGGCAGCGGGGGCGGCATGGGCAGAGGCCAGGGCACAGGCTGTGGGCAGGTAGGGATGCAGAACTCGAGGGTTTGGGCCGGCAGAGGGAGGTCAAGGCAGAGCCTCACCACATGAACCACATCCGGGTCTACTCCTGGAGCCCTCTTCCCAGCTGGGCGAGGCAGGGCAAGCTACTTCTCTCAGAGTCTCAGCTTCCTTCCCTGTGAGACAGAGCATCTAAGCGCATGGCCCTGTGGTGCCAATGAGCTCAGTGGAGGGTGTAAATGTCCGGCCCAGGGCCCGGCACCCCTTCGGCCCTATGGAGTGTGAATACCATTGCCAAGTCCCTGCCTTGCCAGAGGCATTTCCTTCTTGCTGCAATGCCTCCTCCCGTTCCTGGCCCCTTCCCTGTCCTCTGAAGGGCCCCTGTCTGAGCCTGCGTGCCTCAACAAACCCTCACACCTCTGTCATTTTCCTTGGTGCCTCCCCAGATTGTAACAAGCCCCTTGAGGGCAGGGACCTGCATCTCCTCCCTGAACCTAGAGGTGAGCACCCAGCATCTGTGCTGACTGGAGAAAGGAGCAGCAGGTGGTGAGTTTGAGCAGAAGGGCCTGGAACCCAGAAGGAGGAGGGAGAGGAGGAAGAGGTCACTCTTTTTTTTAAATTAATTAATTATATTTTTGGCTGCATTGGATCTTCATTGCTGTGCGTGGGCTTTCTCTAGTTGCGGTGAGCAGGGGCTACTCTTCGTTACAGTGCATGGGCTTCTCATTGTGGTGGCTTCTCTTGTTGAGGAGCACAGGCTCCAGGCGCCTGGGCTTCAGTAGTTGTGGCACATGGGCTTAGCTGCTCTGCAGAATGTGGGATCTTCCTGGATCAGGGCTCGAACCCGTGTCCCCTGCACTGACAGGCAGATTCTTAACCACTGCGCCACCAGGGAAGTCCTGAAGAGGTCACTTTTGATGGGAGGCTTGGGGAGGTAGCACAGAAAGGTCAGGTCTGGATGAACAGGATGGCTGAGTGGAGGGGAGCTGGTGTGACCAGAAGACAGGACTGCTATGCGGAACAATGAAGGTTTAAGACCCAGAGAAGGGTCCCAAAGTCCAGGTGGCTTTCCCACCAGGACTGTGTGCTTGTTTATGGCCTTCTGCTTTCCAGGGCCTGTGCCCACTTGCAAAGTGGGTTCCAGGGAGCCATCTTGCCATGGAGGTGAGGATACAGGAGATGCTGCAGCAAAGGTTAGTTCTTGGCACTCGGCCTCTTCCAATCCCACCCCTCTATTCCTGGTTTAGCACGTCAAGGTGAAGGGTATGCACTGCACTTCCTCAGCTGGCTTGGGATTTCTTCAGGGCAGGGTCCCCTTCCCTCTGAGGAAGCAGTTCCCAATAGAACTGTGTTCTGTCATTGACCTGGGCCCACTAAGCACCAGGCCCAGTGCACAGGAGGACCGTAGAGTCATTTCCCAGGCCAGGCTCCCAGGTCCCCTGCGGCTCTAGGGAGTAACTGATGGAGTCCCTCATACATTTGCCAAATGTGTCTTGTTGTTTTTATTTATTTGGTTGCGCCAGGTCTTAGTTGCAGCATGTGGGCTCCTTAGTTGTGGCATGAGAACCCTTAGTTGTGGCATGCATGTGGGATCTAGTTCCCTCACCATTGATCGAACCCGGGTCCCCTGCATTGGGAGCGTGGAGTCCTAACCACTGTGCCACCAGGGAAGTCCCTTGTTGTTTTTTGTTTTGTTTTTTGTTTTTGGCCACGCTGTGCAGCATACGGGATCTTAGTTCCCCAACCAGGGATCGAACCCGCGTCCCCTGCAGTGGAAACGGGGAGTCTTAACCACTGGACCGCCAGGGAAGTCCCACATTTGCCAAATGTTTAGGAATACCCACTGTGTGCCAGCCCTGGGGGGAGATAAAGGACAGGCACGGTCCTCATTGCATGAGGCTTATCATCTAGTTTCTCCCCCACTCTCTCCCCGTGTTAAGCCTGGGCTCTCAGGTCTCTGGGTGGGAGGCCGGCTCTATTCTAGGCTATCCATCTCCAGTGCTCTTTTCCTCTGTCTTCTAGTGGGAAACCAACTGCTCTTAGAATGGAGAAAAACTCCTTCACAAGGCCTGAATGATCTGAAGTTGCACCCTCCACTTTGCCTGCACTGCCACCGAGGTCCAAACCACCATCACCTCTTTGCCTGGATGGCCACAAACATATTGTACATGGTCCTGCTCCCCTTCTTACCCCTACCTACCTCATCCTCCATTCTCCAACCAGAGTCTTCTCCTTACACACATGCATCTGACCATGGGCTTGCCGTTCCATCCTCAGAGCTGCTCCTCCCCACGCTTCAGGTCCCAGTGGTGGCTGTGGAGCCAGCAGCCCCGTGTGGAACAGAATCGGGCTCTGCTTGCGGGTTGCATGATCTTGCGCAAACCCTTGGCCTCCACTATGCTTCTGTTTCCTGAGAAATAGGGCTGTTCCGTGGTGAGTGTTGGTTATAATTACACTATTTCCTCAGTGAGGCTCCCTGACCCCCGCCTCCCCCGCCCATGAGAGGCAGGTTCCCACAGTCATTTTCCCATCACCTCGGCGCTGATTGGTGCCTGAAATAATCCTGCCCCTTCACCCATCTCCCGCAGCCAGTATCACTGTGCACCTACTATGTGCCACCGCACTGGGCGCCCCGCAAAGGCAGGGTCCCCGCCGGTCCCTGCGCCCCGGCGCTCCCAGGCCGCCGGCACCGTGCCCACACCGCGCCCGCACACAGTAGGCGCCTCGCCCGCCCTCGCCGCCGCCCCTCCCCCGCTCCAGGAAGTGCGGGGGCTCTGGCGCCGGCCGCCGCGATGCATTGTGGGCCAGCAGCAGCACCAGAGCCAAGATGGCGGCCAGCAGGAGGCTGATGAAGGTAAAGACCATTCTCCGGCGCCGGCGGGCGGCCGGGGAGCGGCGGCGGCCGGGGCCGCGCGGCCGCCCGGGCCCCTCGGGGCGCCGCCCCCGCCCCCCGCCCCGCGCTGCGCCGCCGCCCCGGGC
>NW_021146294.1:17624-17899 GCF_002837175.3 Physeter macrocephalus
GGGGGCGGCGGCGGCCGGGGCCGCGCGGCCGCCCGGACCCCTGGGGGCGCCGCCGCCGCCCCCCGCCCCGCGTTGCGCCGCCGCCCAGGGCCGTGTGATGAGGGAGCTAAGGAGGCCGCTAGGCCGCAGCCCAGGAGGGAGCGCCAGGCCGCGCCGCCCCGGCCCTTCGCCGCCCGTCCGGCTGCCCCGCCCGGCCCGTGGGCTCCCTCCGCGCGGCGGCGGAGGCAGCGGGAGGCGCACCGGCCGGCCGCGGGAGGCCCGAGCGCCGGGCCCGC
>NW_021146294.1:17909-25000 GCF_002837175.3 Physeter macrocephalus
GGGGCCGCGCGGCCGCCCGGACCCCTCGGGGCGCCGCCGCCGCCCCCCGCCCCGCGTTGCGCCGCCGCCCAGGGCCGTGTGATGAGGGAGCTAAGGAGGCCGCTAGGCCGCAGCCCAGGAGGGAGCGCCAGGCCGCGCCGCCCCGGCCCTTCGCCGCCCGTCCGGCTGCCCCGCCCGGCCCGTGGGCTCCCTCCGCGCGGCGGCGGAGGCAGCGGGAGGCGCACCGGACGGCCGCGGGAGGCCCGAGCGCCGAGCCCGCGCCGCGGAGCTACCCCGCCCTGGGCCATAGCGCACCGGGCTGGAAGCCGTCGGGCCGGGCGGGCGGGGGGCTCGGGGCGGGGGCCGGCGGGCGAAAGTTAGGCCGGGCTGCCGCGGGCGATCGGGGTGCGCGGGGGCCGGCAGACTGTCGCTGCGACTGCAGAGTCACACAGCGGCAAGTTCGGCCCCGGGCTGCAGGAGAGCGGGAGGGCGGGGGGCGGCCGGCCGCGGCGCGGGCCTCCTGCCCCGTCCTCGTCATCCGCGGTCCGGGCCCTGCTGGAGCAAAGTGCCATTTTGGGGGTGGGGGTGGGAGTCAAAACTGACCAAAGTTTATAAAAATAATTTGGTACTTTGTATCTTGAACGCGGCGGGTTGCATTCTTGCTCGCTGGCTCCCCGGGTGAGGAGCACAGATGCCACCGGGGCCCAGTCCTTTCTCGAGTGTGTTTGCCGGCGTCCCCCAGAGCCGATCTCGCCTAGGTTTGCGAGTCGGCCGCCCTGCCGGTGGTGCTGCCGGGCTGCACCGGGCCTAAAATCAAAAGGGCCCAGGAGCTGGCTTCCTTGGGGGAGATAAAGGGCTGGGGTTCCTCCTGGGCAGAGCAGTGCTCCTGAGAGCCAGACGTTGGGTTTGGAGTCCCAGCCTCCGGGCCCTCCCTCCCTGGGAACGTTTCCTTTCTTTTGTTCCCTAAGGACTAGACACGACATTGAACTTCATAAGACTGGATTGGAAGTGGGCACAAAAGAAGAGTCAGCAGAGTCCAGACTTCTCTCTTCTCTGTCAGTGACACCACCGTCCACACAGTCGTCCGGATGGGAAGACTGTTATTCGTTTATTTCCCTGCTCTACTTCCCAGAGGCAGTCATCCTTGATGCCTTTCGGATTTTACTTTAAAGGTTTCTTGAGTTCCTGACTTCTTCTCTAATCTTACTGCGATTACTTGAATCCGTACCCTCACCTCTCAGGTGCCTTTGTGAGTTCTCTTCTTCTCTGACTCGCCTTCTTGGCCACCACAGTTCTTTTTCTAAAGCAGATATTTAATCCTTTCATGCTCCTGTCCTAACCTCCGTGCTTTTATTGTCCTCGGAAGTTAATCCTAACTTCCTGGCAGCAAGACCCTTAGGCTGCTGGAAAGTAATCTGTTCAGCCACACCTCCTGCTCCTTGGTTCGCCATCACTCTTGCACCTAATCACCGTAGCTGCCGTTTTCCTCAGCCTTGACTTTGTGCAGCTCCGTACTTCATGTTCATGATGGTGTGTAATCCTTCCTGTGAAGTAGACCCTATTATTCCCATTTTGTAGGTGAGAAAATGGAATGCAGGGAGAATCGCTGGCTTGCCCCAGTTTTCTAGCTAGGGAGAGAGTGAGCTGTGATGTGACTAGTTCTGTCTGACCCGAGAGCCTCCGGCCCTTAGGTGGCCTTTGCACACACTGTTTGCTCTCCCTGAGAAAAGCTGCCCTCCCCTCGCCTTTCGTCCCCTTCCAGGGAAGTCCTGGGTTCAACTCCGAGGCCAGCTACTCTGAGGCCTCGCCTCCCCCATCAGAATGAGTTGTTTCCACCTTTGTGTGACCACAGCACTTTCTTTATGTTTCTCTTTGAGCACTTGTCACAATCGGATTTGTGTTAGACTTGCCTTTCCTACCAGGGTCTGAGTTCCTCAAGGGCAGGGATCTTGACCTAATTCATCTTGGTATCCCTTAGTCTAGGCTAGTTGACCCAGTTTGGGGCTCCCAGGCTCCCAGGGGTCTGAGAGGGGAGTTACTATGGTTTTTCAATTATTTTTGTGTTTCAAAAAAATTAGAGCTTAGGAAAAAATATGTAACATTAACTGAGTACTTGTTAAGTGCTAGGTCATTTACGTAAGTTTTTTTAATGTTTTCAATAACTTTTTAAAAAATTATTTATTTATTTATTTATTTATTTATTTATTTTTGGCTGTGCTGGGTCTTCTTTTCTGTGCGTGGGTTTTCTCTGGTTGCGGCGACCGGGGGCCACTCTTCATCACGGTGCGCGGGCCTCTCACTGTCACGGCCTCTCTTGTTGCGGAGCACAAGCTCCAGATGCGCAGGCTCAGTAGTTGTGGCTCACGGGCCTAGTTGCTCCGCGGCATGTGGGATCTTCCCAGACCAGGGCTCGAACCCGTGTCCCGTGCATTGGCAGGCAGACTCTCAACCACTGTGCACCAGGGAAGCCCTCAATAACTCTTAAAGGTAGTGTGTTGTCATCTTTATTTTACCAACGAGAAGGTTGTGAGGCTTAGTGGACCATCCTGGGGAGAGATGAGATGCTACATTTCCCTGGCTCCATATCCCAAGTTCCACGCCCCTTGTCACATGGCCTCCTTTCTTATTCCAAGGATGCATGGAGGAGTATGTTGATTCCTGACTCTTGGCTGGACATTCTTTCAGTTTAGTAGGGGATGCTCGTTACAAGATGGTAATCATTGGCTCTGAGAGTCAGTGTTTGGGCCCGGTTAATTAAAGAAAAAAGTTTATTGAATCAGGTTGATCAGTACATGGGCTGGATAATAAAAGGGATTTTCAGTGGTGAAAAGTAAACATGTTGAATAATCAAATGGATTACATCTTAAAGAACTGGAAATTTCCTCAAAAACCATTTTCTGAGACACTTGGAGTCAAAGATTTCTTTGTAACAATGGACTATCTGCAAATAGTGTAAAATACATTATTAAAAGTAGAGTGATTTGCATATATCAGGCTGAGAAGTTATTTTTAGGCAAAGTGAATATGATAAAGTCTTTAATTTAAAAAGCAATTGCCAAAAGGATTAGCCTTTTTCAGAACACTTTTTAGGAATTACAATGTTAATAAAACATTAAATACATTTTAATTTGCAAGCAGCTAATTCAGCATTGATGGCAACCACCAGATTGTAACCCTTGCTTCAGTCAGGAGGGGAAATAGCTGCAAAAGTGAAACCTGTAGGTGTGGCTGAGGGAAATTGATTGCAGTCTGTTCATTTCTTTTTAGCCTCTCAATTGCACACATCTCCTGGAAGGGCCTTCCAGCTGGGTATCTTCCCAGAAGGGCTTTTCTCAGTGGGGAAATTTGTAGATTTAAAAAAGGAGTGACATTTTATTAGTTATTATGGCATAACTCTTGAGATAAGGAATTGAGATTTGTAGCAACCTGTTAATGCTATTTAAATACTGCTCACTCAGAGCTCCATATTGGTGTACTTTCAGCCCATAATCGCATGTGAATGAGTAGGAGGAGTTGCTAAATAAGAGTTCATTCCTTGGAATTCATTGTACTAAGCAGTGAACTAGTTTGCTCTTGAGTGCAGGTGTAGTACTCCCTGAGGTTGGGTAATGAACACAAGGAGCGGTGTGTCTGGTGGGTGTGTTGTGTGTGAGAGGAGTTTTACAGATGGTGTCAGTGTTCTGAATCCACTGGGTTTTTGGGACGCGAGGAAAGCACAGCATTTTTTACCCTAAATTCATGCATCGCAGTGAGTTGGGACTATTTTAGCCTCCCTTAATGATATTCTTTGTAAATGTTTTTCTCTTAAGAGATAATTGGGACAGGCCCTGGGAAAGAGAGTATGCTCAGGGGCTTCCCTGGTGGTGCAGTGGTTGAGAGTCCACCTGCTGATGCAGGGGACACAGGTTCGTGTCCCGGTCCGGGAAGATCCCACATGCCGCGGAGCAGCTGCGCCTGTGAGCCATGGCCGCTGAGCCTGCGCGTCCGGAGCCTGTGCTCCGCAGCGGGAGAGGCCACAACACTGAGAGGCAGAGTATGCTCATTATTGCAATATTGGAACCTTTTCTTGAGGTGTACACGAGAACAAAAACACTTGTCTCAGGGTACTTAGACCTATTCTGATTTTGCTACAACTCTAAGTTAAGAGGCTGTTGATTTAGTGTTTTATTACATCAGGTCACTTGAAAGTATTCTCACTCTTGGAAAGTATCACTAAATGTTCAAGAGATAACTTCTTTTTTCTTTGATGCAACAGTAAGTTGGGAATTAAAGCTTAGAGAACCACAAAGCCATCCCTCCTGGGCCTGGACTCTGGTCGTCGCCCCCCACCCCCATCCCCCGCCCCTCCTCAGGAGTTTCCTTTGAATGGCTCCAGACCTGCAGACCTCCGGGTCTGAGCCCCGCCTGTGCCCCCACGTCTGTCTTGCCTCCCTTAGTTAATGGACCACTTGTCTACTCCATCACCAAGGAAGAACCTGGGGGAACCTGCCTCACCCCTTCCTTCCACATTGAGCCACTTGCCAGATTCTGCTGAACTAGGCCTTTATCTCCCTTCTCCGCCTGTCTTTTCTGCATCTCCACTGCCATGCCCTTCATGCAGGCTGCCCCTGTTGTGGTGGACACCTGCCTGGGATCGCTCAGTGGGTTCTTTGTGCTCGTCCCCAGTCAGCTCCTCACTCCTACATCATCCCTAAGCGGCAGTGCGTTGGAGAGAAGTGCTCACGCCCAGGCCTTGCCCCCAGAAACCGGATCCAGGTTCGGTAGGGCAGGACCCGCTCTCCTCAGCGTGTCCTGTCCGGGGTTGGGCTCGTCAGTCTCATCTCCCCCGCTTGCCCTGGGATCCCCTGGGCCCACGAGCTCTGCACTCCCCGGCCTCTCGGGGCCACCCAGCTCGTCTCTCTGCACCAGGGCGACTCCTTGACTCAGCTCCGGGGGGGTCTCCTCTGGGCTCTGCCCTCAAGGAGCTGAATGAGGGAGAAGAACGGCCCAGCCTAGAACAAAGGTCCTGGGCTGCCCGTGTGTGCTGGACGCCTGCCAGCTGAGGAGTGAGGTGGGGCGGGTAAGCCCCTCTGGCGGGAGGAGGCCGAACTTGGTCTGGCCCTTCACTCTGAGCAGGGCTTTGGTAGCTTATTGGGCAGCTGGTGAGGGTGAGGAGCTTTCATCCTTCATAACAGATGTAGTAACCCCTGGCCATGTGCTTCTGACCTTGCTTGGTCTCCTCCTTGAATTTTAGGGAGGGCACCCCTGTGGCGCTTTCCAGAAGCACTGGGGACTGACCTGGTTTTACCCTCCTCAGCGTGCCCAGTGCGCCTGGCCCTCCAGGACAAGCCCTCCCTCCCTCGGCTCGGCCCCTGGCAGAGCTGCCTCCACAAGGGGCCTCACGAGGCCAGTGCAGGTGGGTTTCAGGACAGGTGGCAGAGAGATGCTGTGCCTTTCAGTTGAGGATCCAATGGAGCCCCAGGTGCAGCGTCCAGAAGCGGCCGCTCGCTGGTGAGGGCTCTGCCGGCATGTGTCTCCTGTCCAGACTCGTTCTGTGTGTTCTCGAGGGCTTGGGTGAGCCTCACCCTCGCCCAGGAGAATGGGGGAGGGAAGGGTCTTCCATTCAGGGCAGAGCTATTGAGACTGGAATACTGCAGAGCGATTAAGAGCTCAGGTGCTGGAGTGTGTGACCTGACCCGCCGTGTCTCAGCTGAGTGAACCCAGGCAAGTTGCTTAACCTCTCTGTGCATTAGTCATGTCATCTGTGTGAAGATTGAGTTACTACATATCAAGCGCTCAGAAGAGTGCCTGGCATGTACTAAGTGTGGGTGTCAGCACGGGAGCCAGGAGAGTGGCCTGGCGGGAGGGAGGGTTTGGAGGAGATGGTGCTGCCCTCGGGGGTCGTGGGATGGGGCAGGGAGGAGAGGAAGCCCCCCTCTCCACACGCCCTCCCGCCTCTTGAAGTCACCTGTTCCTTAGGGTTAGTGAGAGGTTTCCTGAGACAGCTGTGCGAACATGTCTTTTTTTAAAGATGTTTACTTTTTCCAGCAAAATTACACAGCTCTTGAATTCAAAATCAGTGTCTCAGAATCTCACCCGTGTGTTTTCTCTTCCTGTGCTGAGTGTGTGGGCCAATGAGGCCGCTGAGCTGGGCTGGCGGTCCCATCAAGGACGCTGTGCGTTTGGTCTCCTGCTCCAGGTCCTCCAGGCCTTGGCCGCAGTCTCTAGCGTCCAGAGCTGCAGGGCCCTGACAGGCGGAAGGCTGAGGCCCGGCCACCACCCACAGGCCACCACCCACGGGTGGGGCCAGCCAGGCGCTCCCTGCTCTCAGGGTTTCTCTCCTGCTTTTCACACAGCTGCCCGTAAGAAGGGACGGGATGGAGAGTAAAGTTCATCTCAGGTTAGGTGGTAGTGGGGTTTGTGCTGTTTTGAACAGTTCCAGGCCTGTATCAGTTGGAGTTTTCCGTACTCCTTATCTTGCCAGATTTTGTTTCTGCTTCTCACTAGCAAGTTCGGCAAAGGGGTGAAGTGTGCTGGACAGCCCCTGGCCCAGTGGACGCATGTGCAGCCAAAGCAGGGACTGACATCAGGTCCAGTGCTTCTGCTGGTGCTCCCTGTCTGAGCAGGCTGGGCAGTGGCTGTAGCTCCGAAGTCAGATGGCCCCTGAGCCCTTCCTGAGATGGTCTGTAAATGTGTGCGCCCGCCCGCCCCCCATGCCAGTCATTGGGAAACTCAGCACAGGAAAGCCACTTTACAGGTGGATCCGCTGCATGGTCCACATGACTGTCCCCATCTCCATCCTGGGATGCTGAACTCCAGAGTGTGTGATGCAGGTCAGAGTGCCAGGCCCACCCCTGTTCAGTTGGAGGCACACGCGCATCCCGGAGTGAGGCCACCGTGCAGAGTGGGCCAGAGCGTGTGGGCAGCGCTGAGTGTCCCCTGCAGCCGTGTCCTGTTGGCATGACCGTGCGCGGGCGGCCTGCTCCCTGGAGCAACGTGCTGTGATTGAGTTCTCCAAGACCTGGTTCAGATCCTCATCTCTGCCGCGGGCTCATCTGTGTTCTCACTCTGAGCCTCAGTGTCCTGATTTCTCCAAAGGGACAGTGACACTCCCTCAAAGAGTGAGGACCATC
>NW_021146295.1:0-11925 GCF_002837175.3 Physeter macrocephalus
TCTGAATATAGCAACAATCCATGAAAAATCTTCATCTGAAGTTTTGGAAAAGGGGTAAAGTACTGCTCCCTTCGTATTCAAATTTTCCAGCAAGGACAAGCTGGATAAAAAACTTAAGAGCCCAAGGAAAAAAAAAAAAACTCACAATCTCATGAACTTTTCCACTTTCTCTCTCAACCTCCCACACCGTCTCATAATCTCTCACTAAGTTAACTTCATTCCTTAAATATGAACTCATCTACACATTTCTACAATTTCACCGCAGTGAAATTGTGACCAGCAACAATCTCAGATAAAAACTTATGGAACTAATTATGAATCAAAGCAAGAGCTGCACTTGGACTTTTTAACTCCCTAAAGGAATAAAGGAGTGAAGGTAGTAGAAAACCTGGAAAAGGGAAGAAAGTGTGTTCCATCTTTTCTTCACACATTATTCTTACTGCCGATCAACGAGGAAGCAAGGGGTGGTCAGTTTCCCCCTTTTCTTCTTCACACCTCACAGAAAATGCTCTCGGGACCTCCGCCCCACTTGCCCTGACAGCTTCTCCCCGCCCCCCCACCCCGCCCCCCAACCCAAGCCAAGCCAGGCAAATACTACCCCTCCTTCTAGCCCCTTCCTCGATTTATTCAACAGATCTCTTCCCCCAGTAGCACACTTTGGGCCGCCCGACCCACCCTTACAATTTCCTCGAAGTTACCGTTCCCCAGCCCTGCAAGCGGAATTCCTCTGGCAGCCCCGGCTGGACCCGATATTCTCAGGTTACATTTCTAAACCTCGGGTCTCGCAGTCGTCAACGCTCCCTACGCTTGTCCAAGCATCCAGGCTGCCCCGTCCGTCCCCTTCCCATTTACCCAGTGTCTTCTCTCCAGCCCAATCCCGCAGCCGCCCACCCAACCCAAGGAGCATTGTCTTGGTGTACCCAGGCCCGAAGAGCGACCCGCAAGTGCTCGGCCCACCCAGAATCGCTTCAATTTCTGGCTCAGGAGACGCCGCCCCGCCCTCTCCATCCTTCTCGCGCCAGTCGTCCTACTCACTGCGCCCGGCGGAGGGCTCGGCGCGGGAAGGGCGCGGGATTCGGACGCGCTCCCCGCTCCCCGCTCCCGACCTCCGCCGCGAGCGCGCGGCCCCTCATCCAGGGATCCCGCCGCCGCCGCCGCGCGCCTCCCCCCCGCTTCCCCGCCTCTAGCGGGCTCTTCACCTCAGAGCAGCGCCCACGAGCCCGAGAGGAATCGGTGCCGCGCTACTGGCGCGTCTTGTCGGGCCGGCCAGGGGAGTGGCGACCAGAAAAGCAACAAGCCGGTTGACCGCGGTTGAGCCCCTCACTGAAGCGGCGTACCGCAGGCCCCAGCCAACGGCCCTCCCCTCAGACGAACAAAAGAGCCTCGCACTCTGCGCTGCCCGCCGCCCGCATCGCGCAGGCGCGACGACCCGCCGCACAGCGCTATGGGACTCGGAGTCCGTCCCAGACTACAAGACCCGAAGTGCTGCGCGCCTTCCACGGCTCCACGCACAGTTTGCGAGGGTTTCGAGTTTTACTTAGTTCTTCAGTAGCTAGTGCCGCCGAAGCAACTGCAGTTTAGAAAGCTGCAACCTAGAAAATTAAAACGTGGTTTTACAAGCGAGTCTGATGCTTGGTCTGAAATATCACCACTTCTGGACAGTAGTTCACATCCTTGAAAATTTTGAATCTTAGAACAGGTTTCTCACCAGATCTCTATAAGGCTCCTACTTCTCGCCGTTGAGATTACAGTACTTTCGTTTCGAGGCCTTCCCTGACCCCTTAGGCTAGATTAGGTCCTCCTGGTAGGTGTCATCATGGTATCTCATTGGCTGCACCAATGGGTGGCTTTAGTGCCAAAACCCCCATTATCCATGAACACCCCTCCCTCACCCAGCCTCCCCAAAGAAACACAGAAATAGGCAAAAAACCACGTTTCTTATTCTTTGAGACAAGTGTTCTAGTTCTTCTAATATCAACTAGATTGCTGTCCCCAAACCCGCTCATGTGGAAATTCGGTCTCATCGTAATATTCACCCCACTTTATTGTCATGTCTGTCTTCTCTCTTGGACTCAAAAACACCACTCCAGTAAGGGCAGAAACCTTGGCCCAGTACAGCCCCTAGCATACAGTAGTCAATCCCTAGCATACAGTAGTCAATCAGCACTTGTTGACTAAATGATTAAATGAATTAATATGTTCTTCTCCTACCTGACAGAAAATGTAGGTGATCAAGATTTCCTTCGTCTCTTTTCTTCACATCATATTAGTGGGGTTTTTCGATCTCCCCCCCTTACTCTACTTTTCCTTATCCAATCAGGAACGAAATAGAACTTCTACCACCAAGGTGACGTTTTCCCCCTTACCTGGAATTCAAACATCCTCCTAATCAGAGGGAAAGGAAAAAGGCAACTAGTCTACTACACTCCACCCCAGAATGCGGGAGTCTGCATTTATATAACAGTTTTGCTGAGCCAGGTACTGTGCAGGATTCTGGAGAATTGCCATGTAAGAAACCCAGCCCAGCAATATCATAAAAGAGTTTTGCTAAAAGAGCTGTGAGAGCAGAGAAGAGGGCAGTTCTTCTTGAGACATTTTTGGGTTGGGTGTCCATGAAGAGGCAAAAATTCATCTATTCATTCCCTCCTGAAGTGCCCTATTCTGTTTTTAATAATTTTAATGATGAGAAACTTAGTTGTAATACTACTAGCTACTAGTTAGGAATTTTGTTAAGTCCTTGATTAATGTTATTTAATTCTGACATCAACCCCGGGAGATGGAATTGCTATTTCCATTTTGCAGAAAGGTCTCAGAGGCTGTGTAATCTGTCCAATGGCATTAAGCAAGAAAGTGTTGGAATCAAGATTTGATGTTATTTCTAACTCCAAAACCATATTTCTGCCTGCATAAAATGCTGTTACCCCCAATTCTTCATACTGAGCTGAATTCTGCTTCCCCATGTAAATGCCACCTATTTCCTTACTTCTGGCTTCTGTAGCAGCACACAGTTCTCTTCTGTTAACCTAATTCCTCTTTCATATTGTACTTCTAGTATTGAAATTCCACCTTCTTGTTCCTTAAGTTCTCTCTTTTCTAAGCTAAATGTCACCATTTTCTTAAACTGTATATCATAGGACAACAGTTTCAGATCTAGCACATCTAGTTTGTTAAATTCTGCCTCTTATAAGCATATTTCAAAGTAGAGGGAGCCATCATGGCCCTAGTGCTCTACATCATTCTTGAATTAAGGGAGTCAAAGGTCACCTCTTTTTAGGTAGCAGAGCGACACCGGTTTATGCTAATCTGCAATCAACTAAGAGCTCTCTTGTTAATCATCTGTTCTGGAATTCTGCCAGGGATGGATGTCAAACTCTCAAGCCTCCAAGTTTCTGCATTAACAAAATCTTTTTTGAAAGTCTTTTGGGATTAAATGGATTTAGCTCTTTTCTCTTCCCATAAGAATGATGACATTTCAAACTATTCAGACCTTCAGGGTTTCTTTGCTTTCTAAGGGTAATGGCAACTCAGTCATAATGATCTTGCTCAAGACAACATTCGAAGTGACATTGCTCATGCCTAACAGGAAATATGTCTGTCATATGAAGTTTCCAAAATCACAGGAATGAGAAGAAAGGAGGAAGTGTGATGTTGCAAAAAAGAACAAGGACTTGGTATCAGGCTGCACTGGATTCAATTCTGTCTCTATTATTTGCCTGCTGTGTAACTTTGGACAAGCCGCTTAACTTCTTGAGCCTCAGCAGCTTCCATGAAAATCTAAAATATGAAAGTATTATTTAAGACCTAACATGCAGCATTTCTGTAGGATTAACAGTAATGTGCAAAGGGAATGGCACATAGCTGGCCCTCAGTACACAGTAGTTTTATATATATATATATATTTAATTTGTATTTATTTATTTATTTTTGGCTGTGTTGGGTCTTCGTTTCTGTGCGAGGGCTTTCTCTAGTTGTGGCAAGCGGGGGCCACTCTTCATCGCGGCTCGCGAGCCTCTCACTATCGCAGCTTCTCTTGTCGCGGAGCACAGGCTCCAGATGCGCAGGCTCACTAACTGTGGCTCACGGGCCTAGTTGCTCTGCGGCATGTGGGATCCTCCCAGACCAGGGCTCGAACCCGTGTCCCCTGCATTGGCAGGCGGATTCTTAACCACTGTACCACCAGGGAAGCCCTCACAATTTGTATATATCAAATTTTGCTTATCCATTCATCTGTTGTTAGGCACTTGGGTTGCTTCCAGGTTTTAGGTAAACATGGGTGTACAAATATCTTTTCCAGACCCTGCTTTCAATTATTTTGGTTATATACCCAGAATTGCAATTGCTGGATCATTGGTAATTCTATTTTTAATTTTTTGAGGAAATCCATACTGTTTTCCAGTGGCTGCACCATTTTACATTCCCACCAACTGTGCACAACAGTTTCAATTTCTCCATACCCTCACACATTTGTTGTCTTGTTTTTTGTTTTGTTTGATAGCAGCCATCCTAATGGGTATGAGATTCTTTGTTTCATTTTGACTACTACTTGAAATTCTATTGTTAAAGATTTTTATTCATTTGGGGTTAACAAGCATTCTCTTTTAAAAGGCAAATATACTTAAAAGCGATCTGTCTCTCTTACCTCCCCTGGTCAGTCTGATTCTCATGTGACTTCCAGGTAGTAACTGGACTCTAATTACCTATACTTCTCAAATCATGCACCTATAGCCCTGACACTGATTGGTTTTTCTCACGTGAGGGATTGCTGCTTGGAGTGCTGTGATTTGCTAGCATTTCAAGTGCAACAAAGATGGGCCCCATTATCAAGTATTAGAAATTAATGTTGAAAAAATGAGCCAGAGATGGGGCACTGCCTATTTGTGAAACCTATATTTCATTAAAGTTATTTAATGAATTTATTTTAAAACACTTATTGAGTCAAGCTCCAGCAGATCTGGGTATTTTCCTATTTGGCTCACTGCTTTACTTTTAATGCCTAAAATAGTGCCTAGACCATAGAAAAGGCTCAATAAATGTTTGTTGAATGAGTGGATACATTCTACAGATATATTCTGTGGTTCTCCAAGTATAGTGCACACACTCTGGGAGTGCCTAAGGTGGTTTCAGGGAGTCTGCATGGTCAAAACTATTTTCATAATGATATTAAGACATTATTTGCTCTTTTTCATTGTGTTGGTATTTTCACTGATTGTGTAAAAGTGGATGAAACTGCTGGCATATTAGGATGAATCAAGGCAGTGTGGCACCAACTTGTACTATACTTGTATTCTTTCTTTCTTTCTTTCTTTATTTTTGGCTGTGTTGGGTTTTCATTGCTGCACGGGGCTTTCTCTAGTTGTGGTGAGCGGGGGCTACTCTTCGTTGCGGTGTGCGGGCTCCTCATTGTGGTGGCTTCTCTTGTGGTGAAGCACAGGCTCTAGGCGCTGGGGCTTCAGTAGTTGCAGCACGCGGGCTCAGTAGTTGTGGCTCGCGGGCTCAGAGTGCAGACTTTTAGTAGTTGTGGTGCACGGGCTTAATTGCTCTGTGGTATGTGGGATCTTCCGGGACCATGGCTCGAACCTGTGTCCCCTGTGTTAGCAGGCAGATTCTTAACAACTGTGCCACCAGGGAAGTCCCTATACTTGTATTCTTCACTGCCACACCTAGGCAGTAAAAGAATTAAGAAGCCACTTTCACTTAAGACTATCCTTTTTTTTTTTTTTTTTTTTTTTTTTGCGATACGCGGGCCTCTCACTGTTGTGGCCTCTCCCGTTGCGGAGCACATGCTCCGGACGCGCAGGCTCAGCGGCCATGGCTCACAAGCCTAGCCGCTCCACGGCATGTGGGATCTTCCCGGACCGGGGCACGAACCCGTGTTCCCTGCATCGTCAGGCGGACTCTCAACCACTGCACCACCAGGGAAGCCCTATCTTTTTTTAAAAAAATTAATTAATTGATTAATTAATTAGGTTGTGCCAGGTTTTAGTTGCGGCAGGCAGGCTCCTTAGTTGCAGCACTTGGGCACCTTAGTTGTGGCATGCAGTCTCCTTAGTTGTGGCATTCGAACTCTTAGTTGCGGCATGCATGTGGGATCTAATTCCCTGACCAGGAATCGAACCCAGGGCCCCTGCATTGGGAGCACGGAGTCTTATCTACTGCACCACCAGGGAAGTCCCACTTAAGACTATCCTTGATGAAGCAGTACAAATGATTAATTTTATGAAATCTCTCTCCTAGAGTATGTGTCTTTTTAATGTTCTATATGATGAAATGTGACATGTACATAAAGCACTTCTGCGAATTACTGAAGTATACAGTTGTGCAATTGTCTGAGATGTGTGAAATGAACTAGCTGCTTTTTTTCATAGAATACCATTTTTGGGGAAAGAATGACAAAAACTATGGTTATTTGACTTGGGTATTTGAATGAAATGAAACTACCACTTTAAGGAAAAGAAAGTATTTCTGCCAATGATAAAATTTGAGCTTTCAAGCAAAAATTATAATTTTGGAATATGTGCTGAAGGGGAGCAGAATATGCCACCCCTAAATATGGTACTTTGGCATGTGGATTATTTTGAGCTGAAGGCAGTAACACCCAGCAGACTTAGGAAAAACTTTTACCTGTCCCTAACTACCTAATAGAATTTAGATACAGGGTCTGTATCAGAAAAAGAGCTACGACCAGAGATAACTTTTTTATCTGAAAGACTTACCAGCATGGTTGGGCAAACCTCTAATTACCAAACATCTGCTCTTCTTCTAGTCCTGTGAATTGCCCTCCCCCTTTTGAAGCCCCAGGCCCCTATCCCAGTCTTCAGCTAAGGATGGCATATAAGTCTCAATTGCCTAACTTGCCCTTGGGTCTCATTTTTATGGAGCTCCCCTAAGTACGAAATTGTATTTTCTCCTGTTAATTTATCTTACTTCAATTTAATTAGCGGACCAGCTAAAAAACCTAGAAAAGAAGGGAAAACTTTTCTGATCCTACAGGAAAATGTGGTATCCAGCAGTGAGTTTGACGGCTTGACAAGAGGGATAAGATCAGTGATGATTTTAATAAATGTGATTTTAAAAACACTGAATAGGGACTTCCCTGGTGGTCCAGTGGCTAAGACTCCATGCTCCCAATGCAGGGGGCCCGGGCTCGATCCCTGGTCAGGGAAATAGAACCCGCATGCCGCAACTAAAGATCCTCCACGCGGCAACGGAAGATCCCCCATGCCACAACTAAGACCCGACGCAGCCAAATAAATAAATAAATATATGTTTAAAAAAGAATCTACCATTTTTTGAGTTTTGCTAGTATCAAATAAGAGTATCCAGAGGCCCTGCTTGGGTCAGCACTGAGCTGCTTTAAAGCAGCTCAAGCAGCTCTCGCAGCTCTGGCCATCAAAACACACTTTTGCCCGGCCATAGCATATTGCTCTGTCTCTGCCGACGGTCGAGAATTAAGCGCTCCCCCGTGTCACGATGGAAGAAGCGAGGAAGACCGCTGTCCAGATGCAAAGCCCTATCAAGACTGAATGGAATTCCTGCTGTGTCCTTTTCACCTATTTCCAAGGGGACATTAGCAGCTAGCAGCGTAGTGGACAAACACGCCTCCAGAGCTCTGGGCAATGTCAAGAGCCCACAGGGACTGAGCCCTTCCAGCCAGAGTGGAGATGCGATCCTGAGGAATGTTAAGGAAATCTATTTCCCCCTTGATGGCGGACCTGCCAGTACCAGCCTTGCAGTTGAAAAAAGCCAGCCTCCAGAGAGAAGAAAAGATCTGTTCTTTTACTGAAAACTTCGGTGTGAGGAAGGGAATTCTTTTTCCCAAACCTGCTTATGGTTTTCTACTGTGAATCTATACGGTCTAGAGACATCTCTTTCTGCCACGAAAGAGCACTGAGTCCAGAGCAAGTTTCTGTTCTCCCTGAAATTCTATACTTCTCTTCCTTGGCACCTATGCCCCGCAGCAGGGTTTGTTTGTTTGTTTTTTAATAAATTTTTTAATTAATTAATTAATTTATTTATTTTTATTATTTCTTTTGGCTGCATTGGGTCTTCGTTGCTGCGCAGGGCTTTCTCTAGTTGTGGCGAGCGGGGGCTACTCTTCGTTGCGGTGCGCGGGCTTCTCATTGTGGTGGCTTCTCTTGTTGCGGAGCATGGACTCTAGGCGTGCGGGCTTCAGTAGTTGTGGCACTCGGGCTCCATAGTTGTGGCTCGCAGGCTCTAGAGAGCAGGCTCAGTAGTTGTGGCGCATGGGCTTAATTGCTCCGTGGCATGTGGGATCCTCCCAGACCAGGGCTCAAACCCGTGTCCCCTGCATTGGCAGGCGAATTCTTAACCACTGCGCCACCAGGGAAGTCCCTGTTTTTTTTTTTAAACTTGTTAAGTGAATCCTGAGCATATGAGATGGTTAAAAGAGCTGCTCAGGGGTGGGGAGCATAGAGGCTCACACCCCCTGCACCGACTGCCCTCCTACTTAGAAATCAGCCACCATCAGTGGGGTCTTCCACATCAAGACTGACCTTGTGGTACCCAATGGGGTTGTCCCCCTCTTCCAACTGAATAGAGATTCCAGGAACAGCCTGATGCTTTCTAGCCCTAAGCAGACTATGGCTAACTTCCCTCTTGCCTCTAACAAAAAGCAAAATGGAAATGGGGTGGGCAAGACCCACTGAGAGTGGCTGGAGGCTAGACTCTCCCTGCATTCTCCAAGTTTGGAAGAATGCTGAAAAGGTCTCTGGCTGGCCCTAATGAATGAGATACTTTCACTCGGAAAATTTGATCCCTCAATTCCAAAAAAGTGATTCCCAATGAAATGGCTGAGCAATCTGAGAAGTAACTTCTTGCAAGTTAGTAAACAAACTGCCCCATCCCAAGTGGGGCCTAGAGTAAGTTCTGTATCCAGAACACTTCTTAGATGAGTTTCATGACTTCCTGGCTGCCCTCCCTCTGAGGAGGAGGACGCTGGCACCCCACACCTCACAGGTGCTCGTGCTCACCCGACGGCCTTCTGCAGGGGCCCACCCGACTGCCATCACCACGGAACCTTTCCTGTAGTTCTTCCACTGTTAGTAGCATCTGGGAAACAGTAACTTTCTTTTCTGCACAGAACCGTTGGGGCCACCTGTGTGGATACCCACGGCATCTCACACGAATTGGAGGTGAAAGGCATGGCTGGCTCCAAGACTTGGCAGCAGGACCTTCCCTCAGATCGTTCCAGATAAAATGACAAATTTCTCCAAACTCCTTCATCTCTCCAATCTGGTAGACAGCCTGGTGTCCAGTGTGAGCTTGGTACTTACCCCTGGCAACCCCGAGGCCCCTGCCGTCAACGGTCCCCATGCACACCCCACTTGCTCCCATGTAACAGTTCAGAGGGCGACTAATAATATGATATTTTTGGATTAAAAAAGAAGAGTATCCACAATTATCAGAGAAGGCGAAAAATACTTCTCCCTTTTCTGGCCATGTATCTGTGCGAGACCAGATTTTCTTCATTTCCTAGTCCAAAACAACAGCATAACAGAGCGAATGGGGAAGCAAACGTGAGAATCCAGCTGTCTTCTATTAAGCCAAACATAAGAGATTTGAAAAATTGTAATGTAATGCCACTCTACTCAATTTTGTTTTTGGAAAGTGTAGTTATATTTCATAAAACATATTATGTTCACATGTAATGGTTAATTATTAGTTTTAGGAGAATTAATAAATGTTTTTTAATTTCTCAATTTAAATTTCTAATCCGGTGAACATCCCACATAAACAAAAGTTCTTTGGTGTCCTTAATCATTTGTAAGAATGTAAAAGGATCCTGAGACCAACACGTTTGAGAAAAGCTGCTTTGTGGTACTTGCACCTTACCTTATGAACTAGCTCCACCTTATAGAAGAAGAAATTAAGACATAAAGATTCAAGACCAGTTTAAGGCCACATGGTCAGTGTAGTGCTGGGTATTGTACCCCGGTCTTCTAACTCCAGAGCTTGTATTTGTGACTATAACTTTTTCCTTGAAATTACCTTTGCTAAAATTATCTTTAAGCAGATAGTTAAAAGACATTTCAACAACATTAAATAAAAGTCTTCATCATAGTCAACGGGTATTTCTTTCTTATTAAGTAGCTGCACGATCCTTCCTTAGGCTTGTATCGCAAGTGAAACTGGTGATTGCCAGACCGTCCTCAGTTCGGTTTTTGTTCGGACAATCTGGTTTCCGAATCTGAGCTGGCGTCCCCTTGATAACTCCGCCGGGGAACTGGAAGCTACGGGTTCCAGTTCCCCGGGGACTCTCTCCAGACTTCGCGAGGATTCCACGCTCAGAGCCCTCCCACGCTCAGCACCATCTCTGCCCTCAGACCCACTTTAGGACCTCTAGGGACGCTTCCTGGCCGCTGATTGGCTGGGCCTGACAACAATGGGAGGGACGCGGCTCCGGATTGGACGTCAGAGTCCCTTCTCCTCCCTCGCCCGCGTCCACCGAGCAGCGTCCCAAGTGAGAGCGGGATCCGGACTCCAACCAGGGCCTGGGCGGGGTTGAGCGCTCCGCCCCGGGAGCGGGGCTGCCACTAAGAGCCCGGGCCTGCGGGGGCCGGGCGTCCTGGGCACCCGAGATTGGCGTGCCGGCAACCTTCTCCCGTCGTGCACCGGGGCGCCGGCCGCTCACCCGGAAGGAGAAGCCTAGAGTCTTACTGTATGGTGGGGCACTGGAGGTGTCGCTGTGTGGAGTGGGTGCTGCTCTCAGGTGAGGGGGCGTGGGCCGGGCCGCGGGGAGTGGGTGCTGCTCTCAGGTGAGGGGGCGTGGGCGCTACGCTCAAGCTGCGGGCTTGAGCGTCAGCAGTGGCGCTTAGGGTGGCGACCTCTCTGGCCATCCTAGGGAACGAGCAGTCTCACCTCCTGGGATGAAGGCGGGTGCTTACTTGGGATCCAAGGAAGGAAACCCGGCTTTTACATTTATTTTTAAAGTATAAAGCATCTTTCCTTCCCACTCCTCAAGCTTAGTAGGCAAAGGGGAATAAGGACCACGTGGCCTTTTTGCTCCTAGTTCGTTAGGAATACGGGGTGGGGGTGTGTGTGTGTGTGGCCGGAGTAAAAGAGTTTGGCTACATTTACCCAAACACTAGGACTAGGAGTAATGGCAGGTATTTTACGGGGACACAGAAGGCTCTTGTGCTAGATTGTGGTTGCCTTTGTTACTTAACCTGCAAGTGGAAAGACTGGCAAGTTACATATGAACAAAAGAATGGAGCAAAGAATAGCTGAGAATAGGCAGAGCTTGGTCAGACAGGGGAGCTGCTTCTACCACCTGTGGGTGTTTCGGAAGGAGAGCTTTTTGAGTTGCCATCTGGCACCAAAGGGCTGAAGAATGAGTAAGAAAGGATGGGAGTCTCGGTGGCTCAGTATAAAAGTTATCACCTGTCACCTGATTTGTTTTTTTAACATGTCTCTTTAAGTAGTTTAAATGGGAGTGAAAATGGTGGAACTAAAGCCTTGAACTGCTGCCTTGAGTTGTTTAGACATAGGAAAGCTTTACAAGGAATCTACTTTGTAAACAGCAAACAGCTGGATTTTACCCGGAGATACTGGTGCTGGTACAGGTGGAAAAAGTAAAGGAAACTTCAGATGTGATTGAAAGGGCCCAGGAAATGTAGCTAGCGCCGAGTGAGTTGCATAAGTAGCTGAGAGGATCACTGACTCTATCCTTAGTTGGATGACACATGATGCATCTCCCAGATCGTACTGCTAAAATTAAGAACTTCCTCCTTCCCCTCCAAGGGCAGAAATGAGCTTCATTTCCTCCTGAGGAGTGGCATCTACAGGGAGGAAGCTGATGGAGAATAGTAGTTGCTAGAAATTATTACTTGAAGTGTAGGTTTTTGTGTTTGTTCCATTGTTTTTTTTTTTTTTTTTTTTTTTTTTTTGTGGTACGCGGGCCTCTCA
>NW_021146295.1:12013-17343 GCF_002837175.3 Physeter macrocephalus
CATGGCTCACGGGCCTAGCGGCTCCGCGGCATGTGAGATCTTCCCGGACCGGGGCACGAACCCGTGTCCCCTGCATCGGCAGGTGGACTCTCAACCACTGCGCCACCAGGAAAGCCCTTGTTCCATTGTTTTTAAGGAAAGTTACAATTGAAACTTTTTTAGTTACGTTTAAACTTAGTTTTAAGTATATAGCATCTTGGGGGGAGGGTCCTAGGATTTTTTTAAAGCCAGTTTATAGCTATTTGTTTCTAAGTGGTATGAGCCCCAAAGGAAAGGAGAGGAGCTTGCTCTCGGAGCCTTAGGCAAACTCTTCTTGAGCCTGAGAATGATGACCATTGGGTTACTAAATTATGGTTCTGAATTTGGCAAACCTTTCAAGGCACTGGAGATGTGTGAGCTCTACTGAGTGTGTGGATTTCCTTGTCATCATCTCTCCTATCCTTACTTTTGTGGAAAGACACTTCAGTGTACTTAACTCTGCTCCTGTGCTGGCAATTTACCAAATGCCTGAAAAGAGAAGAGAAAAAAATTTTTGTTTAAATCTTAGGAGGTTAATTGTTCACAGTGAGTTGGCCTGCTCTTTTTGATCATAGCCATTTGCTTACATCCAGGATGTTATACATCAGTTGTTAACGCAATTGGGATTTGCCGCGTTTCAGTTCAGGACCCCTTTGCAGCGGTGACTGCATCAGCTGAAAAATCAGAATGTCAGCAAGAATACTGTTGAAGATGGCATTGCAATCACAAAATTTCCAGTTTGTTTGACTGTGTAGCCCAATTTTGTCATATATCATGCAGCTTCATCTCTGCGTGCAGTGTCTGTGTGTGAAGAGACCTTCTGGTATACTGAAAAAGATTGGAAAAGCTGTGTGCTCTGCTAATTTTATGGTGTAAATGAGTTCCCCTTCTCTTGAAATGTTAGCCATGTTAGCACAACATAAAGTAGAAGGAAACTCATTACACACTCTTCTAATGGTAAGGCAGAACTAATAAGACAATGTGTTTAAAATTAATTGTGGGACTGTAAAAATGAGTGGGTGTGTAAATGGGCATGGGGAGAGGAGAGGGAGAGCTCAGAGATAGTCTTGTTTTCCCAGGAGCCAGCCTGGATCATTTGTTGGCAGTACATATTGGCTGAAGTCAGTTTTCATTTCAAGGTAAATTGGAAAGGGAAATTAAACCTTATTGTTCCACTCTTAAGAGAGGAGAATGGGGTGGAGGCGGCAACCAGAGTGGATGCTCTTGGAGTGGTTCTAGGAGTAAAAAGATCAGTGACATCATGGTGATGAAGGTGACATCATGGGCCCCTTTGGACTTGAGTAACCCTGTGCTGCAGCCTTCATGGTCCCCTTGTTGGAGTGGGTGATGTCACTGCACATGTAAACTGCCACACTGGGGGAAATCAGTGGCTTAGGCTTTAATGAACCTTTGCAAAGAAGCGGAAAACATCCTGAGTCGACCTGTGCAGCTCTGGGGTGCTTGGGCATTGGTATAAACCGCATGTCAAGAGAGGAAATGATCAGAACCATTGGCTTGGGTTCTGGAGATGGGATTAGATAAGGGAAGGTCACAACTGGGCAACCCACTCAGGTGCCCCCGGAGCTCTCCAACTCTGAGATCTGCCTCTGGGGCGGTGACTGTGCTTAGCAAGACAAAGAGAGACTTAGGAGCAAAGGCGTTTGTGGGGTTTTGGTTGTCTCTAAACAGCCGGGAGGGGGCAATGTTAGGCTCACTTAGAGAGCTGTGCTGTGTGTGCCCACGGGCACTGCTGTGCCTGCAGTTCTCAGGCAGAAAGGTTTTATGACTCAGCCTGCCTGTTCTGGCTGCCTGAGGCTACAGTGTGTAGACCTGAACATGTTTTGGCTGGAGGTGGCCTGGTTCAGGGTCCCCGCCATGGTCTGAGAAGGGAGGCAAATCCCCCAGGGCTTTTAGCTTGGCACCTAGCTCATGTAGGAGAATTTTTTTCCTTCCTCTTAAGTTTTACACAAGAACAAAAAAGTTACCTGGATTTCCCCAGGGGGGTGTCGATTAAAAATTTTCAGGGTTTTGCCGTGGCCAAGAGAGATAAGAGTAGATGCATACTAACAGTGATTGATCCTGTGTCTTCTGTCCCTCAGCAGATGTTTTCTTCCAATGGGCTTTTGGTGTAGAATGTTGGAGAACCAAGAGCAGGAGGTAAGCTTGTGGTCTCCGGGGAACAGGTGGGTAAACGTTTGAGGGGATTTGGGAGATTCAGATATTGCTTGGTGGTGTTCTTCTGACACTAATACCTTGGTGGTTCTGATGAGCTCAAGGTCAAGCCAGGAGAGGGAAATCAGTAGTAAAGGCATTACTAGGAAATGAGGTTCCATTTTCACTAACTTTTCCATTCGTTGGAATGTGCTAGAATGTAAGCTTCATAAGGGCAAGGATTTTTGTCTCTTGTTCTTGTTCTACCCCAGTGCCTTAGCACAGTGCATGCCACATACAGGGTGGTCAATAAATATTTGCCGAATTGAATGAATAAATGAACAAATGAATGAAAGTTGGTGTTGAGTGGAAAAATCTGGCAACCTGTGTGTCGAGGCCGCCTTACTGCGTGGCTGTGCTGAAGCTGAAGGAGCATTTCTTCCCTCCAGGAGGTGATCACTGTGCGTGTTCAGGACCCCCGCGTGCAGAATGAGGGCTCCTGGAATTCTTATGTGGATTATAAGATATTCCTTCATGTAAGTGCATCCAATTTTGATATTGGGGTCAGCACCCTCCAGGGCTGAGGGCCAGTCTTGAGGCAGAATCTGTTTATGGATGTTTTGACAGAAGTAAAGGAGGGAGGAGAGGAGAGAGAGCCTGGGGTTTGCCTGAGAGTTGTTTTCAGGCTGCCTGGTGGCATCTTGCTCTGCTTGGAGCCCTCGATCAGTACTGTGGCCTGGTGGCTTGGGTCCTTAGTGAGAGTGACGATGGGGAATTCATGTGAACTTGGGCTTTTTCCACTAAAGCCTTTTCATGTGCTGCCTCCTGTAGACCAACAGCAAGGCTTTTACTGCTAAGACATCCTGTGTGCGTCGCCGCTACCGAGAGTTTGTGTGGCTGAGAAAGCAGCTACAGAGAAACGCTGGCTTAGTGTGAGTTTGCTCTTGTTTTCTTCTTGGGTCTGAGACTGGCTTTTTAGGTGCTTACTTGGCAACTGGAATTTACAATGAAAAAAACTTGGCAACGTGCCAGGTACTAAGGACATTGAGAAATGTATTCTTAAATTATGTTTTCAAGTCAGTGAAAAAAGTAAAGACAGTGTTCTTATTTCTAATATTTTGACCTAACAAAGCCAAATAAATCTAAAAAATATTTTTCTTTTTTAACATGCATAGGGCTAAATAGTCTAGGGCTAAAGAAGGGTACTGCTGGCTTTTTAAGTGTGCTTCACTGGTTATGAGAAGCTTTTTAGCATCTGGAATAATTTGACAGGTGGTGTTCCCGTCCATTTGATATATAAAAATTGTGATTTTTTTTTTCTTTTTTGTGTAGAGACCTCTATCCAGAGTTATAACAGACGGAGAGCCTTAGGAAAAGCAGTAGTGTTCACTCCTCACCTGCATACTTCAAATAAGTCCTAAAACTTGAGACAGTTTAGGACAGTGATTCCACCACAGTGTGGTCACTGAATGCTCTGGTGACCCTGTTGATGACGTAGCCAGTTAGTTAACATGTGGGACTGATGAGGCCATTGTCATGGGTCAGCCCCTAATAAGCCAGTTGGAACGTCCTCTGAACAGACCCTGAATCCTCTAGTCTGGCCTGCCGGTTTTAAAGCATGTGCCATGCTTCACAGGAGAGGCTAGGGAGGCTTGAAGAGTTTGTCGATGATTTGCTGCAACTCGACTACTTTTAGAAAATTCCAAGCATTGTGACCTTCCAGGGCTGGAGAAGGTAGTCTCAATTTACACAGAAGGACCCAGCATTCTCTGTGTCCAAGTTTCTTCCTTTTTCAGTAATAGTTGATGGTGGGAATGGGTTTTGTAAACAGTGTAATCTAGCAGCATGGAGTTTTTAAGTCATAGACTTGGTACAAATACCAATTCTGCCGCTTACTTACTAGCTGTGTGACACTGGGAAATTTACTTAACTTCTCTGTTTCTATTTCCTCACCACTAAAATGGGTACACTAATATCTTTCTCATGGGGTTTTGGGGAGTATTAAACGAAGTAAGGTTAAATTAAAACATTTACAGTGCCTGACACACGCATGCACTCAAGTCGGTGTTAGTCTCCTTCCCTTGCCACCTTATTAAATGCTGTTTGTATTGATTTGTGCCTCTTTTTCGGGGATTTCCTTGATCAGGGACTGGAATGACTGTCTTGGATGTTACTTACCTTGGGCTTGTTACATTATGTGATCCCACAGGCCTGTACCTGAACTTCCTGGGAAGTCAGCCTTCTTTGGCGGCTCAGATGAATTCATTGAGAAGCGACGACAAGGTCTGCAGCACTTTCTCGAAAAGTGAGTGGACTTGGCAGGCTAGCACTTGCCTCCTGGGGAGGGGCCGGGGGGGTGACCTGTGTGTGCCGGGTAGGATGGCCCCTGTGAACATACAGGCACATTTGTGTCAGATGCCTTTCTTGCACCCTTGTGCCTTCAGTGCTCACTCAAGCCACAAGGCCTTCAGAGGATGGGGCTGGGGAGAGCCACTGCTCGGGGTGATGCTCTGTGTTGCCCTACCTGTGTTTGCCCCAGGGTCCTGCAGAGTGTGGTCCTCCTGTCAGACAGCCAGTTACACCTCTTCCTGCAAAGCCAGCTCTCAGTGCCTGAGATAGAAGCCTGTGTCCAGGGCCGAAGCCCCATGTCCGTTTCCGATGCCATTCTTCACTATGCTATGTCAAACTGTGGCTGGGCCCAGGAAGAGAGGCGGGGCTCCTCTCACCTGGCTAAAGGAGACCAGCCTAAGAGGTAACTGAAGTGCTCTATTTTGAGACACCAGTGGCTAGGATTATTGTAACCTGGGCCAGTGAGGTGTCCGTTGGTAGAGAAAGCAGGAAGGTCACAGCGTCGGTGGCCTTTCAGAAGGGCCTTGGCCTCCTTGTGCATGGTTCTTTCATTCCATGCACAAAGGTCTTGTGTCTTTACTAACTCATCCCTGGGGAGCGTGCTCTCCTATTGGAACCTGAGGAGAAAGAAGAGAAGGCTTTCTTATTTGTTTTGTTCTTTATCCTCTCCCACAACCCCCGTTTTCTTTTACTTTTTTTATTATTTATTTATTTTTTTATTTTTTTCGGTATGCGGGCCTCTCACTGTTGTGGCCTCTCCCGTTGCGGAGCGCAGGCTCTGGACGCACAGGCTCAGCGGCCATGGCTCACGG
>NW_021146295.1:17595-25000 GCF_002837175.3 Physeter macrocephalus
GGCCCAGCCGCTCCGCGGCATGTGGGATCTTCCCGGACCGGGGCACGAACCCGTGTCCCCTGCATCGGCAGGCGGATTCTCAACCACTGCGCCACCAGGGAAGCCCACTTTTACTTTTTTTAAAAAAAAAAATGCAAAAAAAAAAAAAATAAATAAATAAAATGCATTGTTATTTTTTAATTAATTAATTAATTATTTAAATAGCGTTAGATCTCTCTCTTTTTAAAATTTATTAAATTTATTTATTTTTGGCTGCGTTGGGTCTTTGTTTCTGTGCATGGGCTTTCTCTAGTTGCGGCGAGCGGGGGCTACTCTTCGTCGCGGTGCGCTGGCTTCTAATTGCGGTGGCTTCTCTTGTTGCGGAGCGCGGGCTCTAGGTGCGCGGGCTTCAATAGTTGTGGCACGCGGGCTCAGTAGTTGTGGCTCGCGGGCTCTAGAGCGCAGGCTCAGTAGTTGTGGCTCACGGGCTTAGTTGCTCCATGGCATGTGGGATCTTCCCAGACCAGGGCTCGAACCCGTGTCCCCTGCATTGGCAGGCGGATTCTTAACCACTGGACCACCAGGGAAGTCCCCCCCATTTTCTTTAAATAACAACTTTATTGAGATATATTTACATACATAAAGTTCACCCTTTTAGTGTACAATTCAGTAGTTTTAGTTTATTCACGAAGTTGTGCAGCCATCTATCTCCACAGTCAATTCTAGAATGTTTTCATCACCCCCAAAGAAACCTTGTGCCCATTAGCTGTGACTCCCCATTTTCCCCAACCCCCAGCCCTTGGCAACCACTGTCTACTTTACGTGTCTATGGATTTGCATATTCTGGACATTTCACAGAAACGGAGTCAGTCATACAGTATGTGGTCTTTGTGACTGTCGTCTTTCATTTAGTACATATTCACGGTGTGTCCGTGTTGTAGTGTGTATCAGCACTTAATTCCTTTCTACGGCTGAATAATATTTCTTTGTATGGATAGACCTCCTGTTGTTGTCCATTCATTTTTGTTTACCTGTTCATGCCCTTCGTTTCCCTTTCCCTCTCTTTTCCAGTTGCTGCTTTCTCCCAAGATCGGGCAGGAGGAGCTCTCTCTCACCACCTCCCGGGGAAGAAAAGGACAGTTTCGAGGTGTGGGCTCCTGTTGTTGACTCTGAGGCTCCTTCCTTGGAGAGCCCCCCTCTCCCACCTCCCTCCTTTCCGTCATGCTGTGGTTTTGCAAGACCTGATGAGGGAATCTCTGCTCCTCAGCCTGTGAGGAGGGCCATGGGAGGGGACCGTGCAGTGCGTTTGGATCCTGGTCAGTTGGAAACAGTTTTGGAAAAGTGAGCTCTGCTTGGAGCTCTGGGTTCTGCTCTGAGGCAGATGAAGGAGATGTGGGCCAGGAGACTTGCTCAGGTGGGGCTGGGCCCAGGCCGGTGGTGGGGAGGCTGGGCTGCTTCGTGTCTTACCGTGGCCTCTGCTCGCGTTGGTTGCGTGGAGGTCGGTGGCAACTTGTCAAGCTTCTTCCATAGAAATAGACACTGTGCGGATGTTTATAAGTTAAGCACAAGGCCCAGGGGTTGTTGGTTCTGAACCAAACCCCATATTTACTCTCCTGGGAGCTGAATTTCTTTAGATGTTTGTTAACAGGCCTCGGAGCACTGTCTCAGGTGACTGGTTTTGGGGACCTGTAGGTGGCAGATTTTAAGCTGCCATATCGAATATTGTTCAACAGAAATGCTTGTGTCATTGTATTCCCACTGGCTCTATTTTTGCTGCAGCCCCTGGAGCATTTGGTTTCTGGGAGGCTGGCCTCTTGCCTACCTCCTTGCATGGACAGGGGGGTGAATATTCTCCCACCTCCTTGCTTTTCCTCCACTAATACCACTGAATGGAACGGTGCTGTGACTCCTGTCACTGGGGTTTCCTGCGCATCCCAGGACCTTGGCCTGGCTGTATGGGGCCAAGACCCATGAAATAGCTCATGGCCATCTACGAAAGAGAAGGGTTTGGTCACAGCCTTAGGAAAGGGACCGGTTCAGGGGCTTTGTTTTGGAAAGGATGCCCTGGGCTGTCACCGTCTCTCTGGTTATAAAGCGGAGACACGTCTGTCTTCTCTGCAGGGTAAGCATGGGCTCCTTTCTCTTTTTTGAATCCTTTTCTTCTCCCTTAGTAACAGCTCCCTGCCCCCAGGCTTCAGCCACCGCGTGTCCCTCTGCTGTGTTGCCATATGTTCAATCCAGTGGGGTGCAGGGGCTTTGTTTCTGCCTGGAGAGAGGGCTCTGGGGACGGAGATGAGGAACAACACGCCTTCCTTCAGACAATGAGGCATTCTGCCTTCCTGCTGCCGTAATTCTCTCCTCTGAGAGCCAGAGCTGGTAGGAGATGAGTGCCGCTGGCATTCTGCCCTGCCGTGCCCTTGGGTTTGTGTGTGTGGTTCTTCCCCTTCTCGCCCACTCCTCCCTCCTCTGGCCATCGCACCCTGTCCCTGGGCTCTTTTACTACCAGCCTATGCTGTGGGACTGTCATGGCATTTAGTTCAGAGTTGAGGGGTTTGGGCCTGAAATAAAATTCAAGTATTTAAGACTGTTGTTGCAATTGGTGTCTAACAAGCTGTAGCAGTGGAGGAGGGAGTGAGAGCTGGCAGTAGTTACTTTCATAAATCATGAATTTATCAGCGTGGAAATAATGGTTCAGAACCGTGCACGGCAGCTCTCCTGTATTGTGTGTGCAGCTCAAGTTCACCACTGGAGGAAGAATTGCCTTCCAAAGAGTCAGGATCCAGCTCCTCTCACAGTTATGGGCACGAACCTTGTTAGGTATAATTTACCTGATGCTGCTTCCGTCCTCGCAGCCTGTCTGAGGTGCCAGGTGCTGAAAGAGAAATAAAGTTTGTCAACAGGCAGATGCAGAGCCCTTGCTGGGACTCATTTCTCTTTCCTGCCCGCCTCCCCTGGGTCTCTCCTTTATATGATGCAGCAGAGCAAGGCGAGGATAGAAAACCTACAGAGGCAAATCCAAAATGTCAAAAGAAGTTCATTTAAAAGGGGAAAAAACTCCATACACAAACCTCACAAAAACCCGACAGATGCTAAGCTAATGGCATCCGCTCTGCCGATTGGTGGGGATGACTCATGAATATTAATGAGTCCAATGCTCCAAATGGTGCAGCTGTGAACCCAGCTGTGCTTGAAGCTCTCTGATTTCAAAACTTGCAGACAGGAGCCGGAGGTGGTCTGTGTCAATTCCCTACTCAGCCAAAAAACAGCAAGCTGGGTTGGCCTTCTTCTGTTCACTCCTTTTCTTCCTGGAGTTGGTGCTCAGCAGCTAATTCTGCCAGCAGGGTAGGCTGCTGGGACAGCAGGAGCTGCTCAAAGACACGGATGCAATTTTTCTGACTCTTGGCTTTTTTAATGATCCATTATCAGCAGTGCATACAACAGCACCTCAGTTAATCTAAGGCCAGACACCATCCCTGCACTGTCTTGTGCAGAGTTGAGTGTAGACCATGGAAGGAGATGTCCTGAGAGGGGAAGAGTTTTTCTAGTAACATGGGCCTGGAATTACCAGAAGAACAGCAAAGATGGATTTTCCTCTTCATCTAGGCAGTGCCATCTGCCTTTCTCCCATTTTGCTCTGTCCCTGTGTGTATTAGGGCTGCCACCCATGACCTCTGTAGGGAAGATGGGGAACTACTGGGGGGCGTGGCCTACTGAGCTGTTTTGTAGAATGGAAGTATTTTTGGTTAGAATTTGGGTTTGAAGTAGCTTCTGTGCCTGACTTATAGTTACCTAATTTTTTTTTTGGCTGTGCCGTGCGTCATGTGGGATCTTATTTCTCTGACCAGGGATTGAACCTGTGCCCCTTGCAGTGGAAGCACAGAGTCCTAACCACTGGATTGCCAGGGAATTCCCTAGTCACCTTTCTTCTGACAGCTAGTTCTGTGGTCCAAGTCTAGTCATCTCCTGTTACCAAGGATAAGTGATCCCAGTCTCAGGGATTTCTTTTTGTTTGGTGGAAGTGTGTGTGTGTGTAGGAGGAGATGGGTTTTCTTGTGTGAACATAATAAGTTTCATATGCATCTTTTTTTTTTTTTTAAATAAATTTATTTATTTATTTTTGGCTGCGTTGTGTCTTCATTGCTGTGTGCAGGCTCCTCATTGTGGTGGCTTCTTTTGTTACAGAGCACAGGCTTCAGTAGTTGTGGCTCACAGGCTCCAGAGCACGGGCTCAGTAATTGTGGCACACCGGCTTAGTTGCTCTGCGGCATGTGGGATCTTCCTGGACCAGGGCTCAAACCCGTGTCCCCTGCATTGGCAGGTGGATTCTTAACCACTGCGCCACCAAGGAAGCCCCATGTGCATGGTTTTATTTGACCACAGTGCCCAGTGAGGAGGGCAGGGCAAGTATGACACTCATTTTCTAACTGAGGAAACTGAGCTGAGTATGGTTTTTAAAAAGCATGTTTTTAGATGGTGGTAGAATATATTCATGTAAGAGGTACTTTCCAAGCTCTGTAAAACAAGGTGTTTTTTTCCCCCCAAAAAAAACTTAAAAAAAAAAAAAAGCTAGAATAAACCCACCACTATTCAAGGAGGAAAAAAAAAAGAAAATCCCCCTGCAGAGCTTTTCAGAGTTGTTCTCAGAAATCAGAGCTCCTCCACAGTCCGAGGTGTTCTAACTGCTAAGGCCTTAGAGCCACACCAAGTCCCAGGCACCTTGTAGCCTCTCTGGTATCTTTGCTTAGGAGGTGATCGTGACTTTAACAGTCTGATTGGACATTAAGTTAGCTCCACATTTGTGAATTTGTTTACATGCCTCAGCTCTTGCTGAATATTTCTTAACACCCCAGGGTTGGGGAGGGCAGTAAGCCGGGAGGATGTGAGGTTGGAGGTAGAAATGGAAACGGACCAGCTCCTGGCCTGCCTCACAGAGGTCACAGGAGCGTTCAGTCGGGGGCTGGAGTGGCTTCTGCGTATTTATGTGCAAGCAGCCAGCAGAGGCACAGCTAAAGCCAAGCAGATAACGACCACAGCGCGAGGTCCTGACGCCCTCAGTTGTGCCTGGGCAGTGATCCTAAGCCACCTTCCTGGGCGGTCCTCTGCCAGCAGGAACTCAGCTCCGCAGGGAGAACGTGACTTGGCTCAAGGTAACCTTTCTTTGAACTGTGGATGAGTGTCCCTCTTCCTGTTCTCTTTACCAATATACCTTCTTTCCTGACGGTTTCCTCAATCTGCTTTGGAAACCCACCCCCCCTCCCCCCGCTCCTGTCTCTCATCTGCTCCCTGCCCCAGCTCTTCTCTCTAAGGAACTGTTTTGGGCACTGCTACAAAGACCAGGTATGTGTTTGGCTTACCAGCAGGGCAGCAGGAGCCAGTCCTAGCATCTTCTAGAGAAATAACTTATTGGGAAAAACCAGTTCCACCTTAGTAATGGCTCAATTTGGAGCTGGAAAGCTGGAACCTCAAATCTCAAGATAAATAAACACGGACCATATATGTTCAAAAGGATAAAAAGTGCTACATTTTTAGGAGACAGAGTGCTCCTGACTCAGTGAGCAGAGTCAATAATTTACTTCCCTTCCATTCAGGGGAGACCTGGTCCACTTCTACAAGCAAAAGAGGAAAACAAGGGTACTGACACAGCAGTGAAAGAGGCATGAATGATAAGTAGGGCGAGATGGTGTAGCTACAGTGTGAGGACGAAGGGACTACCTGAAAGTCTTCAAGGGTTTTTCCCCAGAAGGGCAGGGACACGAGGTGCTTCTGTAATCTTTGGATTATGGGAAGCCACCAGCCAAAATTTCTTATCATCTGTGGCTGTCAAGTCCCTCCTTCCTGTTTTCAGGCAAGCACTTTTTCCTTCAAACCATCCTTTCAAAGGGGCCAGCTAGTTAGATCCTTTGTAAGTGCTCTAGCTCTGTGAGTGTCCCTTCCCCTGGTGGCCTTGTTGGTGTGGGAAGCCAGGCCCACCAGCAGCCTGACCCGAAGCCCTCTAGCAGAAGGCCCAGGGTAGTGAGAGCCTGTGGTGGTTCGTTGGAGGCAATGCAACCTGCCTGCTATAAGCTACGAGACTTAGATATATTCTACCAATTAGGGCACATCTGTTAGCCGTGCTGAAAGGCCGGCACTGTCTCTTTAAGAGCCATCCCACTCCTCTCCTTGAGTGATGAGGGCTGGGGGCACAAGGGAGTCAGATGCTGATTAAACAGTCCTACTGCCGAGCTCTGTTAGAAAATTACTGTAATTATGATCTAGTCCCAGCAGAGGGATGAGTTCCAATCCTGCTAATAACCCTTCCAGGTGCCTCAGATTCAGGGCCCATGGGAGGCAGCATGGATAGGCTCTGGCTGGCAGCAGGGCCAGCGAAGGCCCTCCTGTCTGGCCTCTGCAGGCAAAGACAACAAAGGCGCTGGACCCCTCATCCCCTCTTGGCAGTGGGTTTTGGTTGTGTTTTGTTTTATTTTTTTGATTCTTGACAGAGCTCCTGGGAGTCATTTTGTATGAGAGAATTTTCCCCTAAACTAACACGAAGGACCAGGAAAATCACAGCCGCGAGATGACTGACCTGACTCCCCACTTCTGCCCCGATCTGCAGCTGGCACCGCACCGGTCCCGCACAAAGCGCAGGGAACCAGAGCGGGCCCTTGCACCGCGACTGCTTCTACACTGTTTCTGTGAACCTGGGTTTCTTGCTCCGAAGTAGTACGCAGTGTTAAACTCAGTCCTGATCAAGACTTTCAGGGCTCCCCTTTTAGTTGTTTTTTTTTTTTTTTTTTTTTTTTTTTTGTGGTATGCGGGCCTCCCTCTGCTGTGGCCTCTCCCGTTGTGGAGCACAGGCTCCGGACGCGCAGGCTCAGCGGCCATGGCTCACGGGCCCAGCCGCTCCGTGGCACGTGGGATCCTCCCGGACCGGAGCGCGAACCCGGTTCCCCTGCATCGGCAGGCGGACGCGCAACCACTGCGCCACCAGGGAAGCCCCAGGGCTCCCCTTTTAGATGTCTGTTACAGAAACAGGAAAAAGGGTAGTTACCCCAGGGACTCGCTGCGATGCAGCTCTCTAAACCGGCAAGCACTGGTTTATTCATTTGAAAACATTCTTGTAGTGCAAATCTGCAGCAATGCAGGCGAGCAAATCTCAGATTCCTGTGGAGCATGGGGGCTGGCTTGCTGGTTCTTAAACCCTGAGGAATTCATGACATTTATACTCTCTGTCTTCCCGACTTCATAAGCCTCTCTCCGTCACTGCAATCCAGTAGCTAAAGCCCAGACTTCTAGAAGGCAGGGCAGTTTCTCTGTACTTGGCCCTAAGCACACCCAAATGCCCTGAGACAATGGTTCTTCACCAGGGGTGGTTTTGTTCCCAGTGCACATTCGACAATGTCTAGAGACATTTTTGGTTGTCAGAATGGGTGGGGGGTTTGAGGGG
>NW_021146296.1:0-1087 GCF_002837175.3 Physeter macrocephalus
CCCCTCTGCATCATGGCAGCAAGCATCCACTGACAACATGGGAGCACGTGGATGTGACTTTCTTTGTGGACATTGGAATTTGAACTTCACGCCATTTTCGTGGGTTACAAAATATTCCCTAATTTTTTTCAACCACTTGGAAACGTAACAGGGGCTCGTAGCTCACTGGCCTCTGTACAAAGGCAGGCGGTGAGCAGGGCTGGTTTCTGAGCCCAGTTTGCGGACTCACAGAGGAAAGTCGCAGAGAAGTCAGGTGCAGTTTGCAGTTAGCAAATGGGGAGAAGAGGACTCTGTCCCGGGTAAAGGATCCAGGAGCTTGACCCGGTGTCACACACGCTCTGGTTATGCACCCATGTCCTCCTTCATTCAGCTAAAGGTCAGAACTGTAGGAAGTGTGAAGGGTGGAGCTTGCACGGGGCACCTCCGTTCTGCATCGCTCGCCCACTTGCGGGCCCACCATGAGCCTGCAGACTGTGGACGCTCCTTCTGCAACCTGAGCGTCTCACGGACACACGGCCTCTACCTTTCTCCCCTTCCACTTCCTCTCAATAGGTCAGGTCAGAAAAAGGGCAAGAAAGGAGGAAAACACGCTGCTTTGGGGTTACACGTCTAATTTTGCGTATGCCTTATTCTTAACCAAAGTCTGTTAAGGAAGAAGGTCAGAGACCCAAGGTAGAATTTGGAAAATCAAATCTTAAATGGAAAGAACAGTGTTTTTCAGAATTCAAAATATTTTAATTAAAAAAAATCAAATAATTTAAAAAGTTATGTTTACTTTGGTGTTATTTACATCATTAGAAATGTAAGCAGTGTTGTTTGAACTAAATTCTAATCCATGCAGAGATGCAATAAATTCAGAGTTAATGTGCTGCATACTAAGATATTTTTAAAGTCCATGGGCCTCAGTAAGTGATAAAGACACATTTTCAGAATATTAAGTTAATGCGTGGAGTCTGAATCAAATCAGAAGAGCAGTGTGGGGGCTTCCCTGGTGGCGCAGTGGTTGCGCGTCTGCCTGCCGATGCAGGGGACTCGGGTTCGTGCCCCGGTCCGGTTGGATCCCACATGCCGCGGAGCGGCTGGGCCC
>NW_021146296.1:1266-11402 GCF_002837175.3 Physeter macrocephalus
AGAGGCCACAGCGGTGAGAGGCCCGCGTACCGCAAAAAAAAAAAAAAGAAAAAAGAAAAGAAGAGCAGTGTGGAAGCAGTCCGGCCAGTGCCCCATGTGTATCCCAGGCTAGAAAGGGCACACCTGGTCTACAGTATCCACTGCACTTCTGTACAGTCTAGCAATGCAAGGTACCGGAAGACTCAGTGTAACAGAGGCGTACTTTTTGAAGATGATAACTGTAGGTATTTTTACCTTCTCTACCTATGTTTGCCTGTACCACTGCATGCCAATCCTGTGAATGTGCTTCTGTAAACTCACTGGGCCCTGCTTCCTCTTTTAAGTCTTGGAATCACTGCATTTGCCCTCATTCAAGCAGGCTTGCTCTTCATTTGGTACAATGTTCTGATTTCTTTGCGCTTCCAGACAGCAATTATGAGGAGAGGCAGGGTTTAGAGATTATAATCCAGACATTTGGAAAAGTTCTTACTATTGTCTGTTCAGATAGGCACCCACAAGACCCTCGAATTTTCTTTCTTGATCACTGACTTCGAGTCCTGTCAGCATGTGAACGGGTTAGAATTTGCAGTTGCTCAGTGTTTGTTATGAAGGGCAGAGGACTGTGATGGCACACGGATTGTTACGTGCGTTCTGATGATTGTCTCCCTGGAAATTACAGACGTCGTGATGTGTGCCGGTTTTCTTCCATCAAAGGGAAACGTGACTAAAGTGGAAAAATTAGTGCTTGGACGTCCTCCAGGTGTAGCTTCTAAAGTTGCAGCATGTCAATTTTTAGCTCAGATGAAATACTGCACATTTGCCGAGAAATTGCAGTTCCACTGAAGACAGGGAGATGTTCTAAGAGTGCAGATGTACACCATAGGGTTAATTTCTGGAAGCTCTGTCTGTCAGTTTAACAGCTTGCCAGGTGTTAGTAGCATTTATATGCTCCATGTAAACGCAGCGCCTAAGGCGGTGTCTGGGTGGCAGTGCCGCAGAGCCCAGCGGTTCTTCCCACCACCCCGCCCCCTGCCCGGTCCTACCGAATCACAACACCTGGGGGCGGGGCCCAGCGCTCCCTCTGTAATCAGCTCTCAAGCTGATTCTGCTCGCACAGCGTCCGAGGGCCACCGGTGCGATGCTTAGGGGACTGGGTCTGTCAGCACTTCTCAGACTTCAGTGCCTTCAGAGAACCTGAGATCCTTGAAGACACAGGTCTAATTCAACGGATCTTGGTGGCAGGACCCTGCCTTTCTAACAAGCTCACGAGCGATGTTCGCTGCTGCTGGTCCAGGGAGATGCCTGGGCCGGGGAGTGCCAGCCGTCTCCTTGGGGCTGAGTATCAGCTCTGCCCTGCGACCCATCACTTAGACGGTCCGAGTCCTGCGGTGGGGTCAGTGTGTATGTACGTCTGAAGGAAGGGCTCTTGCTGCTGCTGCCCCAGTGGGCTGAGGTTGGTGGCTTCGTCCAGGTGGCCGCGGGCACACCAGGGAAATCACTCAACATGAACTTTCTCTCTCCGTCCAGAGAGACCCCCTGAATGGAGCTAGATCTTGACAATTAGCAAGTGATTTTTAACTGACTGGAACTTATCACTATCTTAAGAAGACTCTACAATAACTTGACTAGCAAAGTTAAGGCGGATACATTTTTATATAATCTGTATTCGTTGCCATAGGAAAATTTGCTCAACTGTAGCCTGGTCATTGTCACATGGAACCCCATGTGCCACTTATTTTGAGGAATGACAGCCAAGTAATACTGTCTTTGTTGATAGATCTCATCTCAGGATCTCTGGCAAACTACACGAAAAGTAGAAGATAAAGTTTTCATTTCTTTTGTAGAAACCCTAAGCCTAAAATAATTGATTTTCATAAAAGCTTTGAGAGGATGTTAAGAGTGGGTAACAAGATACCTTCATCTAAGACAGAAGCCTGCTATGCTTCCCAATATTATTATGAATTTATGCTAATATACATCAAAGTTGAAAGAGTTTTGCGGTAAGCAGTTGAATTCCCATTATTTCGGTTCTGGGATTAATATTTTACCACATTTGCTTTATCACGTAACTATCCATCTATCTTTCTCTTTATCCACTCAATAATCCGTCTGATTTTTGATGCATTTCAAAATAAATTTGACACATCAGTACACTTCCTGCCAATACCTCAGTATCTATACCTTTAACCAGTTACTACCATTTTAAACTAGAATTTTGTCCCACTTATTGGCAAACTTTCCTTTTAAAGGCATAGGAGCCCAGCATGCTACACCAAGGACATAATCAAAAATAGACGGGCTTTTAAATTTATGGCTTTTGGGCTGAAATCTTGTGTAAGTGTCAAGCTAGATTAATACGGGTTTAAAATAATGAGAGCTCCCCTGGTGGCGCAGTGGTTGAGAGTCCGCCTGCCGATGCAGGGGACGCGGGTTCATGGCCCGGTCCGGGAGGATCCCACGTGCCGCGGAGCGGCTGGGCCCGTGAGCCGTGGCCGCTGGGCCTGCGCGTCCGGAGCCTGTGCTCCGCAATGGGAGAGGCCACAGCAGTGAGAGGCCCGCGTACCGCGCAAAAAAAAAAAAAAAAAAAAAGGAGAAAAAGATTATTAATGATTAAAGTTTAATTGACCATTGGTTCTTCTGCTTTATGTAGCTGTGGAAATACTGGGCAGACCCAGGAAATGACAGCAGAAATTAAAAATGTCAGCTGGCTACAGGCACTGAAAAGTCCTCAAGACATGTAGCTAACACGTTAAAGTTTGCATTTTGTTTTCCAAAGTCTCTCATTTTCCTTCCAAAAGAAGGAGCATGTAATGAGCTGATGGATGACAGGCTGTATGTCTGGGGATGGCTCTTGGAAGCCAGAGAGAGAATCGTATTCCCTGAATGCCTGCACTCATATTTCTTCCCAGAAATGTTTACACAGCATACGGGCGAGGGACCGGTCACCCTTCATTAGCTTGGTGAGGACCGTCCTCCTGACCCGAGTATGAATACATTTGTAATGTCTTCAGCTTTGGACCCGTTAGTACCTACCCTCGGTCTGAGTTTTTTCGGGAGGTTACATTGTGGCAATTGGCTGTACGCCCTTCAGAGTTTTCTGGGTCGGGTTGTACGTGTGACCCCCCTCAGTGACCCGCCGCGTTCATTAACCTCGGGAACACCTTCACTCCTACACTTGCACTTGAGCTGTTGTCTGAAGGCTTGAGAAGTGTTCCCAGCTGGACGTCCCAATATTTTCAGCCCACCTCCTCCACTCATGGTGTGGCCAGAGAAGGCTTGCTTACGGGCACAGCCAGAGAAGCACTCGGCAGGTGTCTTTGACCCATGTGTCCCGATGAAGCCCAGGACAGGACAACAAGCTGAGCTTCCCTTTGGCCAGGTGCACATCTCACAGGACGAGCTACTGGGATTTCAGGGGCCCTACCAAAAGTGTTCTTTGACCTAGAGAAGACTCAGCTAACCTCCTGAATCTCAGTTCTTAGTTGCTGTCCAAGAATGGGCAGAGCCAGGGTCCCGAAGACATCCCTGTCCAAATCCCCAGAACCTGCGAATATGTTACTGCGCGTGGCAAAGGGGGATTAAGACGGGGAGTGAGGGGCGCTGATCAACCGAACTTGGAGTTGAGGTTTTCCTGGGTCATCCAGGTGGGCCCAGTGTGGACGCAGCATCCTTAAGGGGGAGGTGGACTCAGGGAAGAGATGGAGCAAGGCCCGTGTCAGCCCAGAGCAGGAAGGCGGCCCGGCTGGCACCTCGATCTTAGCCCCGTGGGGCCCGTTCTGGACGTCTGGCCTGCAGAGCTGTATGGTGACAGGCTGATGCTGTCTGAGGCCCAGAGTTTGTGCTCATTTATTTTCGGCAGCAGTGGAAGCGGTGTCGAGCAGGCCTCACCAGGTGAGGCCTGAGATGTGGGTTGCCCGCATTCCAGGGACTGTGTCGAGCCTCAGTTTTGGTGGCAGAACTTTCCAGGGATAAATGCCACAGGACGCGGGGGCCCAGGGTCCGGTCCCACTGTCTCCTGTCTCGTGCAGTCGGGGTCCTCAGAGGGGTCCTGCCTGCAGCGAGGGGGGTCTCGCACCTGGCCTGCGCACGTGTACGCGCCCCCTTCTCCCTCCCTGTCCGCTGGGCCACTCACTCCTTCGCCCCATCGTTAATGCCCTCCAGGCGCAGGACTGCGGCTCCAGCCTCCGAGAGGGCTGCAGGTTTGCCGGCCACACGGCCCGGCGAGCGCACGGGCGGCTGGCCGTCAGCCTGGAGTGGTTTTTGGTCCTGTCCTTGGGTTTTGTGCTGGGGAAGCGTCCGGCCGCCGTCTGCAGTAACCGGGTCCCCACCCCAGCACGGGGACGGGATCACTCCGGGGACACGGCGCTTGACCTGCCTCCCCGCCAGCCTGCGGGCAGCGGCTGCCAGCGGTTCCCACCAGACAGGGCAGCGCCAGGCTTCCTGGGTTACCGATCAGCTGACTTCCAGACACCACTTTCACCTTATCACGTGCGTCCTCAATCATCATGGAACAGGATGTGGCAAGATAAAGGGTCAGTTCACACCCCACTAGTCCGGAGTCACCTAATGAGAATATTCACATGTCTTAGTGCCTGAGAAAAGTCCGTTTCTTCATACGCCTTCATGCACTGTGGCTCCTGCTTGTCAAAAAGTTCATCACATTTTCTTCTGTTGGCTATAGGTTCATTTTTGTTCAATATCTTTAAGCATAACTTTTTTTCTCAGGGTTGTGTTTGTGGCATAAAGTATTTTATTCATCCTGTGCTTTGATTCTTTTGTTTCCCTTTCTGCCTCTGAGAGGTTGATTTTTAAATATTTTTCCCAGTGTTGGTTGGAAGCTGAAGATTGTAGTTCTGTTTTGTTTTAACTATTACCCTTTAAAAAATATTTATTTATCTATTTATTTATTTTTTGGCTGTATCGGGTCTTAGTTGCGGCATGCAGGCTCTTTGTTGTGGTGTGCGGGCTTCTCTCTAGTTGTGGTGCACAGGCTCCAGAGTGCGTGGGCTCTGTAATTGTGGCACGTGGGCTTAGTTGCCCCGAGGCATGTGGGATCTTAGTTCCCTGACCAGGGATCGAACTGGCTTCCCCTGCATTGCAAGACAGATTCTTAACCACTGGACCTCCAGGGAAATCCCCGTTTTTAACTATTACCCTTAATACGGTAACGTATATACTTAACTATACATTTTAATGAAAGAATTTAAGGTTACTCTGTATCTCTGTTTCCACCTGGACAGGAAAAAAGATCTCAAGAGGCTGATGTGGTATAATGAGCGGTATTACTGTCTAGAGTTTTGATCAATTTCTGTGTCTGTTATTTTTTGCCTTGTTTCTTCCTCTAGGTTACCTTCTCTTGCTGAAACACATCTTTTCATAATAACTTTTTATTTTTTTCAGTGAGCTATTGAAAGTAAGTGATAATATCTCTTGGTCTTTGTATACCTGAAAATGTGCTCATTTTGCTGTCACTCCTAAATGATAGTTTAGCTTGGTATACATTTCTAGATTGACATAGTATTAACATATTAATAATAATATTATTATTAACACTTTGAAAATATTATTTTATTGCTTCCTGATATCTAATGCTGATAAGGAATTTGCCATCCTTTTTACCTCTTCAAATATTGTTTCTCCAAAACTGCCTTTATTATTGAGCTCTGGATTCTTTTAGATATATTTTTGAAACCCTTAAAGTATCATCCGTGGCTCTTTTGTTTCGATTTTGTTTTGTTTTGTTTTGTTTTGTTTTCAGTATGTGGGCCTCTCACTGTTGTGGCCTCTCCTGTCGCGGAGCACAGGCTCCGGACGCGCAGGCCCAGCGGCCATGGCTCACGGGCCCAGCCGCTCCGCGGCATGTGGGATCTTCCCGGACCGGGGCACGAACCTGTGTCCCCTGCATCAGCAGACGGATTCTCAACCACTGAGCCACCAGGGAAGCCCCTATGGCTCTTAGCTGATCTTTTATATTTTAAAAGCAATTTGTCTCTCTAAGCTGAATTTTGGGTGATTCCTCAATATTATATTCCAACAAACTTCTTTCAAATGTGTTTTGTCCTTGCAGGAAATGTTCTGCCACTTTTTTAATATCCATTTTGAAATTTCCAATATGTTCTTTTACATATCCACCTTCTTATATTTTACTGCAATTTGTAAAATAATTTATTTTTTAAAATTTGGCTATTGTTCATTCATCTCTTTGGGGATTATAAGCATACTTATTTTAAATTACTCTTCAGACTACGTTTTTTATTTCAAATTGACCTGGAATGCAGTTATCTTCCAGTTGTTATTTGGTTATCTGTCTTAGCATTCAATTTAAATGTGTTTTTATGATTTTAATTTATAGATTTATTTTTGGTTGAGAAGCATGCTTGGTCTTTCCCTTTCTCTTTCTCCACTGCTCTCTCCCTGAATTTGGTTTTTGCAATTGCTTCTTTCCAAGTTTGTTGGGACACAAGCGCAGAACCCGTGACAGGAAGACCCCGGTTCTGGTCATCTGGCAGCTCATGTCAGGATCTTCTCCCTTGACGAGTCTGGGTCTCCATTAGGCATGTGTTTATAGCTCAAACTGCAGCACCAGGTCCTCATGTAAACGTCAGCCTCCCTTCAGGAACCCGGGAGGCCCCACCATTCCTGGGCTCCAGTCTTTTTGTGGAGACTCACTCCCTGCCCGAAGCCGGGAACCCAAGGCATAAGCTTGTGTTTCTGTTTCATTTTTGCTCATGGAAAAACTGCCTTGTTTTGAGCCTAGCTATGCCAGTTTATTTTTCTCTTGTTATAGTTTATATATAGTTTCTATATGTTTGAAATAAAGGAGCTGCTTCAAAGCTTGAATTAAAAACTTGATCTTAACTAGAAGTTTCATTTAGATATTGAATAATAGAACTGTAAGAGAGGTTAGGAATTTGGGATTTCACACTTCAGATATAGTTTGCAAACTTAAAAAACAATTCCTAAGTAATCTCACCCTCACCCTACCCCCAAAATAGGCAATCTCCAGATTCATTGCCATAAATTTGACTTCACTTAGTCTATGAAAACCTATGAAAATTTTGGGCATTATCGTTGAGGAAATGGCCACCTTCTCCCTTGGTCAGTTCTTTCTCAGGTGATGGCTGCAAACTGACATCATCCATTTCCCAGGAAACTGAAATTCCATACACTGTTCAGTAACTTTTTTCTCCTTCAGAAAAAATGCTTGGGTTCTGTAACAGTGAGAAGAGTCTCTACTTGATAAAATATGTGAGTGATTATCTCAGTCCAGTTCTTTTTATGCAGCAGTACGTGTGTGTGTGTGTGTGTGTGTGTGTGTGTGTGTGTGTGTGTGGTCAGTGATATATGGATAGTTTAAAATAGCCCATAACGTTGATTATCCACTTGGAAGTTCAGCTCCTGAACTTGGGCCCTGTCATCAACACAGGTGAAGTGTTAGTCAGGTCAAAGTTACAATGCTTCACTCTGGAGATTTCCAGGCCATGAGGCCACGAAGAGAGTCGCTGGTTCTTTAGAGATATCGGATAAGTGGAGATACCGCACGTTCTTCTAGTTATTTGAAGCACAGATTCTGCCCTTCTGAGCTGGAGTCTGGAATGCCAAGTGGGCTGCGTCTGCGGAGTGTGAGGTGTGGGGAGAGCAGCCCTTGGGATGGTGTCTGGTCCAGCTTCTCACTTCTATCTGCACGGAAGCTGCAGAACCGGCAGAGTCCCACGCCGGCCTGTGAGTGGACTCTGGCAGGTTTGTGGATCCTTTCCTTTCGAGCGGGAAGCACTGCACACCCATCCCCAGCCCTGAGGAGGCAGTCAGAAAAGCTCCCTGCCCCCGGGCCCCCCACCCAGACCCCTTCCTGCACCCAGACCCCCTGCACACCCAGATCCCCCCCAACACAGCCAGATCTCCACACTGACCCTGAGCAGCAGGGATCCATTCCCTGGGCCTCACCCTGCAGACTCCCAAAGCCTCTTGGAGACAAACAGACCTGTTAAGTAGCCCTCCTCTCCCCAGGGCCTGTCTGCTCCCGGGTGGAAAGCAGCCAGTTCCTGGTCTTACCTGCCCTGCAGGAGTCCAGGGCACACGGGTCAAACTACCTCTAAAAATGATGCAGGGAGTTTTCGGGTCAGGAAGGACACAGTTGCTCGAAGCCTTCGTGCGGAGAAAATGTCCCGTGGAGTCTCTGATGGCTGGGTGACCCTGCCCCCGGCTCATCCTGAAAGTGCTGCAGATGGGCTGTTCCAGAATGAATGCCTCCCTGGGTTAGTGGCTCAGTGCTGAGTTGTCCGGGGGAGTCTAGCCAGGGCAGACCCCTGTGTCCCCATCCAAATCCCACCCAGGCCCAGAGCCACCTCCCGCGGAGCACAGGGCAGAGACCCGAGCTGGGCCAGGGCTGGTGGAGCTGAGTTACAGGAACGGCTCACAGGCGAAGCCAGAAGGACAACCACAAAATATTTCCACATGTCAGACTTCAGCAAACTTAAACGACGTGGAAATATTTACCCTGGATTAGAGACTTCGAGAAGTAATTAAATTATAGAATTTAAGTCTTTGGAGAGCTCAGCCTTGGCCCATGGTGGGACCATCTGGAGAGATTTCAGAAACCATGGTGCCCAGACCCATCCCGGAAGCTCTGAGTTAATTGACCAGGAGTGGGATCTGAGTGATAGCCAAGGACCCTCCACGAGGCCTGGATAATCAGACAACGGGCCGAGACGGGTGTGATCTGACCGGTGGCACCATGCCCTGTGGGAGAGACAGGTTACATGCCGCAGAGGTGGGCAATGCTACAGCATGGGACTTTCTTTTCTGAAATCTGTAAAACGAAACAGATGATCATCCAGGCTGCAACGGGGGAACAGTGGTGCGGTGCCTTCTCCAGCTTTTCTCTGCCGTGATGGCCTGTGAAACTAACACTCTCAAATATAAGCTAGTTTTAGGCTTTTAATCCAAACAAAATCCTTGCACTTACTGCCTCTGTCAAGGCAAAGCACCTGTGTGGAGATACTGTTAAAGGTTTCTGCTGTGGAGGTGTTACATATGTGAGTTTGCACCTATGTGAGTACTTGTCATCTGTGTACCGCAATCCCCAATCTGGAACACAGTTACAGTACTGACCCCACTTGACAGATGATAAAACTGAGGTACAGGGCTTCCCTGGTGGTGCAGTGGTTGAGAGTCCGCCTTCCGATGCAGGGCACGTGGGTTCGTGCCCCGGTCCGGGAGGATCCCACATGCCGCGGAGAGGCTGGGCCTGTGAGCCATGGCCTCTGAGCCTGCGCGTCCAGACCCTGTGCTCCACAACGGGAGAGGCCACAACAGTGAGAGGCCTGCGTACAGCGGCAAAAAAAACAAAAAAAAACACACAAAAAAAACAGGTACAGAGAGGCTGGATAATTTACCCGAGGTTCCATAACTGGTAACTGGTCCACTTGCCTGTGAGTTTGCACTATTTCTGCCTCAATCACAGCGAAATCCTTGCTTTTTTTTTTTAACAAGATATTGAATATAGTTCCCTGTGCTATACAGTAGGTCCTTGTTGTTTATTTTATGTATAGTAGTGTGTATCTGTTAATCCCAAATTTCTAATTTATCTACCCCCCCATTCCCCTTTGGTAACCATAAGTTTGTTCTCTGTATCTCTGTTTCTGTTTTGTAAGTTCATTTGTATCATTTTTTTTACATTCCACATATAAGTCAAATCATATGATATTTGTCTTTTTCTGTCTGACTTACTTCGCTTAGTATGATCACCTCTAGGTCCATCCATGTTGCTGCAAATGGTATTATTTCATTATTTTGTGTGGCTGAGTAGTATTCCATTGTACATTCGTACCACATCTTCTTTATCCATTCATCTGTCGATGGACGTTTAGGTTGCTTTATCCTTGGTCTTCGTACGATTTTATTCCATGCTATCCTCTAAAGTTTTGTGCCAGGTTAAAAAAGGGGAAAGAGGGCTTCCCCGGTGGCGCAGTGGTTGAGAGTCCGCCTGCCGATGCAGGGGACACGGGTTCGTGCCCCGGTCCGGGAAGATCCCACATGCCGCGGAGCGGCTGGGCCCGTGAGCCATGGCCGCTGAGCCTGCGTGTCCGGAGCCTGTGCTTCTCAATGGGAGAGGCCACAACAGTGAGAGGCCCGCGTACCGCAAAAAGGAAAAAAAA
>NW_021146296.1:12959-25000 GCF_002837175.3 Physeter macrocephalus
CCGCCTGCCGATGCAGGGGACACGGGTTCGTGCCCCGGTCCGGGAAGATCCCACATGCCGCGGAGCGGCTGGGCCCGTGAGCCATGGCCGCTGAGCCTGCGTGTCCGGAGCCTGTGCTTCTCAAGGGAGAGGCCACAACAGTGAGAGGCCCGCGTACCGCAAAAAGGAAAAAAAAAAAGGGGAAAGAGAGTTGGAGAGCTCTCCTTTTGTTTTCGTGCTGGCTACCAAACAAAATATAGAAATAGAATAGGATAAGGGGGTTTTAATAGTGGATTAAAAATGATCAAAACCAACACATCATACTTTCCCCATAAAGAGAGGTAATTCAAATTGGCTATGTACAAACCATTCTCATACTGCTATTTCTCCTTTTCTACTCACTGTCATGTTTGAAGTAACTGGATAGGAACAGCATTGAATATAATCTTAAAATTCTGCTTTAGAGAACATTTGAAAGTCTGTTTTCATTTTAAGTTTCTTCTTTTGATGGGTAAGGCTGAACAGTAAGTTTTTCATGGAGATTTCAGCCCTGCCCCCTCATCTACCGCACGGTCTCCCAAAGCATGTGAACAAGCAAATTCTTACCAGGCCCAAGACAAACAACAGCTGTGCCAGAGCGTCTGGTAGCTGATTCATCTTGGCACAGATATGCCTTGTGTTTTAATTAGGCAGGAACCCAAGTCTGACAATTAAACAGTGACATGCCTTTCTCCCTTTACGCCAGCGACGTGTAGGAGCTTTCTCTCCCTTTGCGTCCGTGCTGTTAGCGGTGGCGTTAATGATCAGGGACGCCACCACGTCACAGGACGTGTGGAAGGTGGATTTCCCATCTGGCGTTCCCATGATCTCCTCGTCACCTCGTCACCTGGGAGGGGGAGCTGGGTTTTCCGGGGAGTATGGAGTCATGGGTCTCTGGGTGTGAAGGTGTTCAGCTATGGGGATGATTTTCAAATCAAAGAGTTTTAAGCAAATAAGACAAAACATCCCTCTTTTACAGCATTTTTCATTAATTGCCCTTAACGCTCCAACCTACTAAGCAGGATTGAAAGAGAGATTTCCTCATGCTCACTGCTCAGAGTAAATGCGACGATTTGTTGTGTTTTTTTGTTTTGTTCCTTTGCTTTTGTTTGTTTGTTTTGCAAGGATGCTCTGAGTTTGGGGATTTATTTACATTTAGGAAAGACATCTAGTGAAAGGATGGTTTGTAGATAACCCCAAAGGCCAAATTAGAAAAAAATTGTATCTTATGCTGGATTCATGCAGGAAAAATAGTACATTGGAAATGTTTGGACTTTATTCGCATGATGGTTATGGCTTACGTTTGGTTACTTCTTGTTATCCACTTTCTCCTAGTTCCTTGTTGACCTAGGACCTCGCTCATGAGGTTTACCACCCTTCACAAGCAAGTCGGCCCTATTATCTGGGGGTGGCAGCTCTCACAGCAGGCAAAGGCTGGAAGGCCCTGTCCAGCTCCTGATGGGTCAGCCAAGGATTGAGTGTTGATGTCCAGCCAAGCCAGGCTTTCCCTGCTGTCTTCAAGCTGGTGCCCCTTCCCTCTCTGAAATGCTTTCCTTCAGTTTACACGTGGAGCTCACTTACGCATCATGGCATCTTCTCACATTCTAACGAAGATGCAGGAGATATTCCTCGTTGTCACAGAGGAGGGTGATATTTAGATGATAAAATAATAGTATTTACTATGTGCCAAGTACTGTTCTAAGACTTTATCTATATTAATTTAGTTCTCAGATCCCCTGAAGTAGATGCTGTGCTCATCCCCGTTTTATAGATAAAGAAGTTGAGGCAGAAGAGATTAGGTAACTTTGTCCCGATTTTATGGATGAAAACATTGAGGCAGATGATCTTGTGTAACTTCACTGAGAGGACACGGCTGCTGAAGGGCAGCTCGAGGTTCGAACCCCACAGCCTGACCCGACCTGGGCTCGGCGCCTGCGCCCTGCCACCTACTACCAACAGTGGGCCGTACATTTTTGTATGGGGAACAAGGAAAGTACGAAGGTTCTAGAGAAACTTGAGTTTAGAGAAAAGCAGCTATTTTCAGACTTGTTTAGAGAATAAAATATAGTAGGCAGAGCTGTATGATTTGCCCCTCTTGTTGCAAACTTGGAAGATGGCTCTGACTGAATGAAGAAATGGGCCTCAGAGCTTGTGGAAACACTGACACACAAAGGACACATTTAAACACTTGTCTCCCTAATGGAGGAAATCGAGGCTGTGTGATGTGTCACGATTATGAGGAAAGGAACGAACAGCAACATTTAGCGCTTTAGCAACCTGTGCCGTTAGAAACAGATTTACAAGTTAGATGTGTACCGAGTGTGAGTGCCAAGTCTGGACTTAGAACCTACAGTGCTTGCCTATTTTTGGTGTATTCTTCAGTTACTGTTAGAATAAAACCCATCTGGTTATTAGTTATTTTTTCAGGATTGCGCCACTGTATATGCACATAAGGTGTGTGATATTGAAAAGAGGTCTTTTTTTATGCTTTGGGCATTAAAACACCTAGAGACTGTCTCCCTCCCCCAGGTCCCACCACGATCTCGGTAGAGACCGTCCCGCTCCCCCAGGCCCCACCACGATCTCGGTAGAGACCGTCCCGCTCCCCCAGGCCCCACCACGATCTCGGTAGAGACCGTCCCGCTCCCCCAGGCCCCACCACGATCTCGGTAGAGACCGTCCCGCTCCCCCAGGTCCCACCACGATCTCGGTAGAGACCGTCCCGCTCCCCCAGGCCCCACCACTGTGGGGCTGAAGAGCATTCCTGTCACCCAAGGTCTCCTGAGCCCCTTTGCAGTCAATTCCCTCTTCCCACTCTGGCCACATTTGATTTCCGTCCCTACGTGTCTTTTCAGGATGCCATATACATTGAATACTACAATGTGTATTTAGTGTATGGATTCTTCCATTTAGCATGATGCCTGTTGAGACTTTTTCATATTGTTGCACCTACCAGTAGTTTGCTCCACTGTATGGTTATCCCACCTTGGGTGTACATTCACCAGTTGTGGATGTTTGGGTTGCCTGAATTTTAGCCTGTTATTAATTTAGCTACAGAAACATTCATGAACAGCTCTTTGTGCCAACATATGTTTTCATTTTCCTTGGATACAAACTTACATCTGGGATTTCTGGGTCATATATTAAATATATGTTTTACTTTATAAGAAACTTCCAAACCATTTTCCACATGACCATGCAATTCTATGTTCCCAGCAGCTGTGAATGTATGAGAATTCCACTTGCTTCACAATGAGGGTAGGGTATTTTTTATTCTAGCACCAGCTGAATATAAAGCAAGAAGTGATTATGGGCCCATTTCAGTTATGGATAGACCTATGTGAATCCTTGATAAAACATGGCCCACTGAATTCAATTGTGCACTTAAAAATACATCTTGATTGATATTTATCCCCAAATGCAAGATTGTTTCAACATCAGAAGATCTAATGACTTAACTCACTACTTGGATAAGAGAAAATATTTTGTATTATCTCAGTAGACACAGAAGAAGCATTTACATCCACTACTGTTTAAGATTAAAAGGAACTCCAGCAATGTAGGAATGGAAAGGAGAGTTTTAATCTGGTATAGGTTATATGCCAAATTTTAGAGCAAATACTTTACATAATGGACAAATTTTACAAGCACTCTCCTTACAATCAGGCACATGACGAGGGTAACTATTCTGGCAGCTCCTTTTCACATACTACTGGGGATCTTGGCCTATAGACCAAGGAAAGACAAATAAATGAGAGTGAAAGGGCTTGAAAGAGGAAAGACAAAGCTCTCATTATTTGCAGATGATTTGAGTCATTTAACTGGAAAAACTAATAGAATCATTAAGCTATCAGAACTAATATGATTCAGCAAGGTTGTTGCATGTAATAACTAGTTGTAATGATCAATACATGAATAGTAAGTAACAAAACTTAAAAATAAGATTTCCTTTGTAATAGCAAATAAATCTTGAAACTATCTAGGAGCTGAACTACCAAAAACAAATAAAAAATGACCATGGAACAAATTTTAAAACTCTAATAAACTACACAGAAGATCTGAATAGTATTCCCCATCCTTCCATAATTTAAGTTACAGCCTAATATTATAAGGATGCCAGTTCCTCACTATTTTATAAATTTATTGCAATCTCAATCAAAATTCCAGTAGCACTCAATAAGCTTGTTCCAAAAAACATATATTGGAGAAAAAAGACCCATAAAAAGCTCAGTCAACTTCATATTTTCCCTATTAGATAATGAGAAATACTTCAAAACCACAGAAATGAAAACAATATGTTATTGGTTCAATAACTGAAATAAAGCCAGAGGAATATAATAGAGAATTCAGAGATATTTGTGGATTTAATATTTATTAAATATGGCACCACGAAACAATAGGGAAAAGAGAGATTATTTGGTACAATGTTTAGGAAAAATTAGCTCTTTATTTTGAGAAGAAATAAAACTGTATTTCTATTGAAAAATGCATACATCTGATAATGTTAATATCTAAGTTTGAAAGTAAAACTGGAAGTAAGTAGAATAAATTATAGGAAAGTAACTTTGTGACCTATGCTTGGGAAAGACTTTTTAAACAAAACTTGGAAAGTATAAAACACTAGACAAAAAACTTTGGTGAATTTATTTTCATCAGAGTTAAAGATCTGTTTTCAGTGACGAACACCATGACGAAGTTAATGGCCAGTAGCTGACAGTAGTACTTACAAATGAGTAATATATGAAAAAGTGGACCTTGATTCTTGCTGCATCTCAGAGTCACTTGGAACCTGTGTTTTGGTGTTCCTGTTTTTGCCTCACCCCACCCTAAATGAACCCAAGTCTCTAGGAGTGGACATGGGCACTGGTATTTACCTAGAGCCCAGCCCCATGTGATAAAGATTCATAATGAAGCCCATCAATTAAGAAAGATTATTGTGTGTACCATCCTGGAGACTTAGTATAAAGTATGGGTTTATTATTATGTAACTTTTCTAGAACTCATTTTGTTCCATCAATGTCAATTAAATTTTCCCATACTTCTGGTTATTTCTAGTTAATATCCCCTCAAATAGTCCCTCTTCTACATTTTCTTGGATTTCTCTTCTTCTGGAATTCCTGTTAAATGAATATTAGACTTAGTCTGTCATCTAAACTCTCTTTCACATTTTTCATCCTTTCAACTCTATGAGCTACATTCTGGATGATTTCTTCATATTGGTTTTCCAGTTCACTAATTCTGTCTTCAGCTGTTTCTAATCAGCTCTTCAGCTCTTAACCCATCAATTGACTGTTTATGTTCAGTAACTACTCTTATTTCTAGTTTCACTTTGGTTCTGTTCAATCTTTCCATTCTTTATTATGGTGCCTTATACTCTTATTACGTTTCTAGTCATTTTAAACAATTGATTTAAAGACTGTAGGGCTTCCCTGGTGGCGCAGTGGTTGGGAGTCTGCCTGCCAATGCAGGGGAAGTGGGTTCGTGCCCCGGTCCGGGAAGATCCCACGTGCTGCGCAGCGGCTGGGCCCGTGAGCCATGGCTGCTGGGCGTGCGCGCCCGGAGCCTGTGCTCCACGGCGGGAGAGGCCACAGCGGTGAGAGGACCGCATACCGCAAAAAAAAAAAAAAAAAAAAAAAAAAAAAAGGCTGTATATGATATGGCTCTATTGTCTAAAGTTTTTGTACTCCATTTCTGCTGATAATTGTGTCCACCAACTCTACTTCATGGGGAAATATTCAAAGGTGACCATGATCAGAGTTTATTGTGAGGGTCCTGCATGGCTTTAGTTGAAGGAATGATTGAGGAGGGTCTTGGTTTGCTCTGGGAGGTGCTCTGGGAGTCTTCCTGGCCAAGACCACAGTTTTTGTTTTTGTGAGCTCCTTGGCTTGGATATCCTTGTTTCATGTAGTATAAGTTAAAACTGCAAGAGCAGCCCTGTGCTTATGGATTTTGGAGGCAATTTCCTCACCTCAAGCTGAGACAGCCTTGTCTTCCTGGGCATCCGGGTGGTCTTTCTAGTCCACACTTCACTCAGCTTTAGACACATGAACCTTCTGGCTTTGTGTGGGTTCCTCAGTCCCAGCTCCCATCCTGAGATCCCAAGTCCTTGCCTTCTGTGTCCATATGGCCAGTAAAGCCTGTGTCCCTCCCCTTCTTAAAACAGAAGCCAGTGATTTCCTGAGGCTGACAGAGTGTGCCTTGTAACCTTACCACACTGTCTCTTTTTCATTTTTGCCCTTATTTTCTTGCCTGCTCAACTATATACATTCATGCATCCTGGGCAAACCCTGGAATTGTTGTAATCTTCACACTAACTGCCCTAGAGTTTGCTAGTGGAATCAATATCCCTGCTTCAGTTGGGTATCCTAATCTTATTTCAGGAATGGCGTCAACCCTGTCCCTCATAGCTTGTCTTTTAGTCTCCCCACTGTTCTGGGAACTTTCTACCCATATGGTTATCATAGGTGCATCAAGTCACTGAACACACAATCCCACTCAAGTCAAATTTTGAAACTGAAGCTGAGAAGAAGCAGTGGCAGAGCTGAAACCTGGTAGGTTAAGTGATGTCGATTTTTGTTGTGTTTGTTTTGTTTTCTTCTGGCCATGTGGACCAGATAATTAGAAAGACATGGTTTCCAAAGAGAAAGAAGAATAAGGAAATCATGTATCAAGGAGCAGACACAGGTGATGAGGACAGAGTCCTGCTAACAGTTAAGTCTATGGCTTTGGCTTTTCCTGACTCCAAAATCCATTTTGTTCTTTGTTTCTTTTGATATTCCCATAACACATAACAAAATGCCTTCTGTTAAGCTAGTCCAAGTTGGGTTCCTGTCCCTTGCAACCAAGAGTCGTTCCTGTCCCCCTCTGAGTTCTCACAGCGACTTTCCAGTCCTCCCTGCAGATGAATTGGGAGAGTTTTCCTTTTCTTGATTCTGGGTTGCACTTTGATACCTGGCTCCAAAGGGACTCAGGTCATGTCTATACGTCTTTAAAAAAGCGTCTTCTAGAGCTAAGTCATTCGCTGTCTTCCTACAGCTCCGTTTTCCATGATGCTCCTGGCATCTGCCCTGCTGCCTCCTTTTCTCTCTTCAGCCACCAAGTGACACCTGCTCCACAGGGACCAATGCAGTCACAGGGGGTCATACAGTGTATATTCCACGTATATCAAGGGAGACCTGACATTCTGAGGTTAATTCCTGGCCAAATTCGAACAAAATCCATGTGAATAAGATCTACTGCATCTACCCACTGGATTTTGTTGCTTTTCTCTTTTCTTAATGGTTCAAGAGTTTGGAAATAGAAGTGCTACTGCTATCTGAAAATTGTTTATGTTGTTTCAAGATCTGTTCTTAGAAAGGGTTATTAATGTTCTAAGATGTTGTTAGTATGAGATTTGTAGCAGTGTTTTGCAGACTGAGCTATTTTTTTTATCCTGGTTGTGTGTGGTTTATCATCATTGTCTCTGATATAATCCAACTCAAGAGAAATGTTAAAATAAATCTGACACATACCCATGAGTATAAAATTACTTTGGATCTTGTGAATGAGTGCAATCCTGCCCCAATGTGAAATCTCTCTTTTAGCCTTTTCTTTGAAATAAGAACTAAGTTCTCCTTCTAGAACAGTACACATTCTTGGGCCCAAATCTGCACTGTCAGCATCAGTTTATCATATCAGGTTATTACAATCACCAGGCCTTGATCTTCCAGCCTCCAGACTGTGAGAAATCAACGTTGGTTGTTCATACACTGCCCGGCATTTGGTGCTTTGTTTAAGGCCTGAACTGGCTAAGACAGGGTGTTTGTAAGTGTCTGGAGGACGCACAGTGAGCTAGAGGAGGGGGTCGAGCCCCTGCTGGTGGCCCATCCGTGCAGAGGTCTCCCGTTGTTTCCTGGCACCAGCCCACTCAGGGCCCCTGGGCTGGGCCATATCACCATCTCCAAAGCACCTCTGGGCCCAGAGCCAGGGCGTGCAGGTTTCTGTGCAGTTCCCACAACCCATGTGACTGTGGGAACGCTGAAGGTCCATCTGCCCCCACCACAGCAGACACAGTGCTTATTACACAGGTGTAGACACGAGAAACACTGGACCCAAGATCAAAGTCAACCTGACCTTGAGACGGCTAACGGATTTTGTTTAAATTCTTGACCATAATGCTGAAGGGAGTAATGAAGTGACTTAGGAAGATGTATTGGCGGACGTTTGCGAGATGGGCTAGAAGGAGGGTGGGTGGATGAGGACAAAAGCTGAGGCGCCGGTCGCGTGATTCCAGGGTGAGGGATCAGGACCCAGCCTAGCACAGCGGCCGTCTGAAGGTGGGAGCGGGCGATGACGACAGGTATTGGAAGGGAGGCAGCGACAGTAAGATGCTCAGCATGTCGTGTGAATAGAGCGAAGGTTCAAAGGTTCATCCAGATTTTATACCATTTGACAGATGGGCATCACAGTAGGACAGTGTGAGTTAACTGGATTTGAAGTTATACTGTGACATCCAGCTGGTCATAGAGTAACATTTTAAACATAGAACTTCAATGTAGGTCGGAGGTCACTGTGAGGCACCTAAAAATACCAGAGTGGCAGACCTATGCGTCATGCACGCGGAAATGACCGTTGACTGGACAAGGCTAAGGTCACTGATGTTAGAATAGCTCTCTGTCGAGGCACTTGGCAAAGGGCACACCCACCCTGGCAGGTTCAGAGCATGTTTGTCAGGCCCCTCTGGCCCCTGCTACGGAGATCTCTTTCCGCTGACACAGTATTCAAACTATGGACTTTCAGTGCTTCCTTAGCCTTTAGAATGCAAAATCACTTCATTTATTTGCTTTTTAATCAAGTCGATGAAAACAGTCCCCATCCTGTTGTATTTTTAAAAAAAAAAATCCACTACTCTTTGGGGAAAAGAGATAGCTGAGGGTCTCTGAGATAAGCCTGCCCAGTGCTGGTGTGATTAGAACATTTAAGCCAACCTGGGACCTTGTGAAGGTGACTGTGAACTCAGCGCAGCCCCTCAGGGCCCGGAGTCGAGGGTGGAATTTGGAGCAAGGAACGAGCTCTGAGTTCTCAGACCTGGCGGTAGCTCATGGCTAGGACTCTTGCTCAGGCAGATGTCGCTGCACCTGTCCTAGTAAAGGACGCAGCCACTGTCCTGCTGTGACCGGCGGGTCCAGCCCCCGGTGGCGCCCTTAGTGAAGCCCAGGACCCTGGCACCGGCTCTGCAGGGACCCAGCCCCGCACGGTCTGGGTCCCAGTTCCTCTCCAGGTTCTGGCCAGGTCAGCGCAGGCTGGGGTCCCGCACTCATTTCCCCATCTGAGCTCAGGCCGGTTAGACTCGGCAGTCGGGAGACAGAGAAGGGAAAGCAGCCGTAGGGCCGAGAAAGCGGATGGGAGGCAGGCTCACCTGGGGCCGTGTTGCCCCGCCCCCTCCCCGCCCCCCAGTTCACGTGGTGAAGGCCTGACGCCTCTGTGGCCCTATTTGGACGAAGAGTTGAATCAGCCCTAGGATTGGCAGCCGTCTAAGAGGAAGAGCGCCGTCCACGTGCCCCAGGGGCGAAAGGCCACGTGAGCATATGGCGAGAGCGCAGCCCGTGGCCGGGGAGTGGCCTCGCCAGAGCTGACACCCTGCCCTTGGAGTTCAGCCTCCAGATGTGTTGTTAAGCCCCCCGCTGTACGGTGCCCTGTGAGGGCAGCCGGCGCCCGTAAGCCTGGGGCCAGAGGCTTGCGGGCCGCTCCCGGATTCGCTCCCGGAGACGCAGCCCGTGCTTCGCGGGGCTGCTGCCGCCGCAGCCGCCCCACCGCGCGGGCCCGGGGAGCGAGTGGGAGGGAGGGTTGGCCAGGCACCCTGGCGCTTGGGCCTGACCCAGCCGCCCCACCCGTGCCCGCTGGGCAGCAGTGGGTGCGGGGAGGGTCCCGGCCCGCGGTGTCCCGGGCCCGCTCCACGGGAGGCCCCGTCCCAGTGACCGCGGGTCGCCAGCGTGGTGCGTCTGGTCCCTGAGCTCTCACGGTTGTTGGGGACCGTGGGACGTTTAGGGAGGACACCTTGTCCCCTTTGGGCGGTGTAGACGGATTGATTCTGAGCTCGGCAGTGACAAATATTAGAATAGCAACAAAATGCAGTTTGGATTAATCACGTGTAAGCATAGCACCGGTTGTATATGTAGATCTTACTAGTTTTAATGCATTTTGCTCTGTGGTCTAGAAAATTGCAATAAGGAAAACGTACCCCTTAAGCTTACTCTCCCCATAGGTTTCTCAGTTAATAAAAGGTGATCGAAACCACACGCGTTTTACTTTCCATCGCAGCCCGTCACAGCCACCTTGGGTGGCAAGCTTCAGCCGTTTCAGGCAGCATGACGCTGACCCGTGGGCTGGAGGCCGCTGGGGGCCCGCATGGGGCTTGTGTCTGGGTGCTCGTCCTGTGAGCGGCCGGCCGCGTCTATGCGCCCTCGCGTCCGTGGCCTGCCCACGCCCCGGAAGGAGTCCCCGCCCTGGAAGAATGGAAATGGCTTCCAGCACTTGTGCCCAGAGCTTAGGAAAGTTAAAATAGAATGTTCTTCAATAAAAAATAACTTAGTATTACTTTGTTTCACAACTTAGACTTTGCAGAGAGAGAGGGAAGGGGGAGAGAGAGACAGACACAGACAGAGGGACAGAGACAGAGGTTGGGGGGGAGGGGGGGAGAGTTCTCTTTGGGGCCGTGGGAACACAGCTGTGGTGGTCCTAAGCCCAGGCCTTCTGGTTGATGTGCCCTAGTTTTACTGGGTGAACTGGCCTTTGCCCGGGGCCTCCATCTCACACCCCTGATCCTCTGGGCCTCCCCCCGCCGCTGTGGATGGGCGTCCAGTGGGGACAGGGTCCCGTCGCCCCAACACGAGTTCCTCAGAGATGTATCTGCCTCCGAAGTTCCCACAGCCAAGTCTTTCTCAGATCCCAGAAGAGTCAGGATGCTTCTAGAGCAATTCCAGGTACAAATGACCAATAACACAGGAGGCCGTCCACATGGAAACACCCTGTGAAGATCTAGCGTTACCTGTCCCACCTGGAACCCTCCGAGCCCCCCGACTACCCCTACTCCCCTTGCTCCCCAGAGACATGACTGCCCAGCCCCTCAGAAACGTCTGGGGCTGAATTCCTGAACTCCTCACTGCAATTTCAAACACTGACCATAGATATACGCACTTCTTCTTGCAGAATGAAAAGCAAAATTTTAGAATAACTGAATTTTAATTTTTCTAACATTTACAGTTATCCAGACATTTTTATCCATTTATAGTAATCATACTGTTCTTCTTTGTTAAAGTAAATTTCACTTAAAACTAGTTTAAAATAGGTAAATGGAGCATTCTATGGGCAAGTGAGCCCATAGAACCTTATTTAATAGTCTTAAGTTCAGTTACATCATTAAAATTTAGAAATTTTTGTAATATTATTCTTAATTCTGGTTACAATACATATAAAATAGAAAACACCCTCTTTAAGTGTACAGTTCAGTGGTATTACCTACAGTCTCATTGCTGTGCAACCATCGCCAACATCCGTCTCCAGAACTTTTTCCTCTTGCAAAACTGATATCCTGTCACCATTAAATCCTCACTTCCGCTCCCCTCCCCCAGCCCTGCACCCACCATTCCTCTTCCTACCATTCTACATCATGTGACTCCTCTAGGGACCTCGTATAAGTGGAAGCACACAGTATTTGTCCTTTTGTGACGGGCTTTCTACTGAGCATCCTGTGGGTCCGTCGGTGTTGTGACAGGTGTGAGAACTTTCTTCCTTTTTAAGTCTGAACACTCTTCCATTGCACTGATGGACACGTGGATTTTGCTTCCACACTTCAGCTGTTGTGAGTCGCTCTGCGATGGACACTGGTTTCCAAGTATCTGTTCAAGACCTTGCTTCCAATTCTTTTGGAAAAATACCTGGAAGTGGAATTGCTGGATCATGTGATAATTCTATGTTTAATTTTTTGAGGAACCTCAAAGCATCTGTACCATTTTACATTCCCACCAACTGTGCACCAGATTCTG
>NW_021146297.1:0-9878 GCF_002837175.3 Physeter macrocephalus
AAATCTGGCTGGCCTTGAGGGCACTCTGGAGAGCTCCCTGCTTCTCACTCTTGCTAGAGAGAGGGAGAAACACAAGTGTTCCCTTTATGCCATCATAAGGCTTGTTGCATGTCAGCCCCCGTCTTAACCTAAGTATGACTCCAGGCCAATATCAAAAGGAAGGGGAGAGTGTCCACCTACATGTTCACGGTAGCTAGCCACATTGTGCTGTACTGGCCACAGCCGGCCAGCTCCAGGGCATTCTTTTGAAACACATAATGGCATCCACTCCCCGCGCCCCCTCCCCCAGCCCCAGCCTCAGCTCCTGCTGACAGGCAGGCTCAGAAGCCAACAGGCTATAGCCTGAAGCGGCTCCCAGCAGGAGCTGGACAAGGCCGACAAGGTTACAGGTGCTTTTCATCCAGCCTCGCAGGAGAGCACCAACTTCCTGCTGCTAGAAATTTGTCTGCAAATTTCTGTCCTCATTCAAATCGAAGGATGGAGGCCTGGAGACACTGGGGTGATATGATAACTTGATTAAGCCCCAGGACAGATGACACGCTGGCTCAAAGGCCATGTGCTCTCCTTAACCTCTCCAAGGGAGACTACAGGCTTTGCTGGTAATTGGCCCATTGTCCCTTCCACCGTGCTTCCTACAGAAGCCCACTAATCGCCATGGCCCTGGGCTCCTCTCTGCAGCAGTCTTAAAATACCCGCAGAACCATCAGACTCAGTGAGCTGTGAAAAATACCTGTGCAATGTGACATACGAGAGTCGTGATGTGAGAGGCCGAAAATGACCTTTACTGGAAACAATTACTTGGTAGACACCCTTCCATCCTCCAGCCTGAGTGTAAATTGCAACACATTTAGGGATGAAAGTCTGAGACGGTTTTGTTTAAAAGTGAGTTCAAACCTTTAGAATATTTGGTTCTCTTGAGGAAATAATCCCCCATCTTTCATTTTTATCCAGTTTAGTGTCTCCTGTTGGACTACCCATTACTGAGAGTGTTTTTGATCAACCATTTCCAGATACTCTGGCATACACTGATGTGAGTCTGCCTTGGGTGAGCCAATGTGTATACGTCATTGTTTCTGCAACAGATGTAAGGTTCAGGTCTGCCAAAGGAGGGAAAGAGAGCACTAAACAGAATAGGTTGGATGGATGGGATAGACAGATGGGTCGTTCGCCAGTGATAGTGTTTTTTTTTTCACTCCGTTTTAAAATCTTCCATCAGCCTTTTTTTCACTGATAGACTTCAGGAATTTCAGAGTTGAGAGGGAGTTCAAAACGAATCTCCTCAATCCACTTTCTTTAGGAATATTGTAAAGGAATAAAATTCACTATTGTTAGCTCAGCATCTCAGGTGGGTTCTTCTTGAGAGACGTCAAGAAACAGAGCTGTTAGCGGCACTTGAAAATAAGCAAAGTACACCATTAAAAGTTAAAGAAATGCTATTTTAAATTTTAATTCATTATGATTTATTGCCTAAATCACCCTGTAAGAAAGAGGGCTACGGTATGCCAACATCACCGTTGCCGTTTTTGTCATGGGAATGGAATGTCTTTTGAACTGCTAAAGTAGATAATTCCATGCTTGGAAGAAAAACAAGGGAGGGCGAAGGGGGAGCAGGGGAGATAAAAAAAAGATCCTCTCATTTCCCAATAATTGCAAAGGCCAGGAATGTGCCACAGCGGCACTGAGGACCACGCGGCGAGGCGCCCTACTGCGGCGCACGCGCCTCATCCTCCTGGTGCCAGGCGGGGGATGGGAAGCCGCTTCGTCCATCTGCGGAGGACCCAGAAGCCCGAGCATTTGCCCGGGCATTCCAGCGAGAGAGAGCTGTGTGTTTTCACCTTTGTTGTTTTAAAGTGGCCCTCCTAGCCCCTTAGGGCAGCGCGCACCCCGCTTGCGGTGCCCCGGCCCTCGCTGCGCCCTGAGCCTCCGGTCCGGCCCAGCGACTGGAAAGGCCTCTCTAAAGGGGGCGTTCCGCTCAGCCTTCCGCGCCGCCGGCCTTTGTCCCCGCTCGAGGAAGGGGCTTTTTAAATGGCTTCCCGGGAACAAAGGGAGCCCAGGAGCCCGGCTTCATAACGGTCTCATCGGCCACACCAGCCGGCCCGCCCCTCGCCCTCCCCTCTGTAGCCACCACCGACCCCGCCCCGCTCTCGGCCACCGCCCCGGCCCATCGGCCAATTGGGGGGCCCCCTCTCCTCCAGCCCTCACTTTCTGCACCCATCCCCGGCCCCAGCCTGCCCCATCTTTCTTCTCTTCCCGGGCTCTCCTCCCCTACCCGCTCCTCCCCCCATCCCGCGCTCCGGGCCCGCCGCACCCTCCCGCCCTAAGAGATGCTCCCACCCCCCGCGCGTCCCTTTCCCAGTGGGGAAGCTCTTTCGGCCTGAGGGCAAGGGAAGGATTCGGCTTAAACTGGCTTGAGGGGCCACGTTTAAGATCTGGGCCCTGACTCTTGCCTGACTGCTCTCCACCCCTCCTCTGCCATCGGCCGAATAGACTTGGCTGAACACAATCAGGAGGGAGGCATCCATCCGAGGGCCGGGATTTTGATGCAAAGTAGACATTAGTGTGACCTCAAACATACTCTCTGGGCCACTTGTTAGGCAAAAATGGAGAGAGGAAGTTTCGAGGGTGAGCAATAATGTATGTGACCCTCCTCCTTCTAGTTAGGTGGTGCTGAAATCCTAATTACAATGTCATTAGCGCGTGCAACCAACTGCACCCCAGGGCAGCCGCTTTGGAAAATGCCTCTGAAGTGATGAGGTCTGGGGGGTGCGGGGGACAAACGGCAGGCCAGGCCTCCCCCTGAGAAAATACTTGCTCCAGACTCCTTCGCTGCTGCTCCCCCCTCCCCCACCAAGCCCCGCTCTTCAGAGGGACCCACAGAGCCCGTGACAAGCCCTCTGGGCAGGCACTCCACAGTCAAATCCAGAGTCTTTGGAGAATGACCCAAAGGCGTTCCAAGACACCGTGATGCATAAGGCGTGCAGACAAGCCACATGGACCATTTCGTGGGAAGCCAGGGGGTAATGGGAATAGACAGATCTTCATGGGCGGCAGGGAGGGCAATCCCAGATTGAACCATTGCCATGCTCACAGAGGATCTGGCCAGCACCCGCGGGACATGCGTGAAAGAACATCCACCATTAGAATAAGAGCACAGCCTCCCAGGGGAACTTCCCAAAGGACCAAAGAGCCACTCCAGTTCCTCAGTTGCTGTCCTGGGGCTAGTTAGAAGGCTGCGCCTCTATTAGTGCCTACCCAGAGGGCTGGTGATAACATTGGACGATCGGCCTGGGCAGGACAGGTGGGAAGCACAAACCCACAGGCATCTGGGAACAGCTACACGTCCTGTCCGCCATCCCAGCAGAAGGCTGTTGCTGCTCACTTGGAGCTGGTGATGAGGAAGGCGAGTTGCTGCGGAGTGGAGCAGACAGAAGTTCAAGCTGGTGATAGGAAAACCTCACCCAGATCCCAGCCCACAGCCTGATCAGGGCTACCCTCTGGGAGCAATGAGGGAAAATGTAGGACAGTGGCCATCTGTGGCCCTTCAGACGGGTTAGTACACTCCTCCTCTGTGCTGTGCATACAGGGCACCAGTGATGCCCGTCTCTCATGGCAATCCCAGCTGTTGTCCCGAGGTCCCCAAAGGAAACAGGGAAGAAGCAATAGGTGGGAGCTTCTGGAGCACACCATCTTTTTCTTGCTGGATTGATTTCTAGCAGGCCTGCCTAATAGCTAGGCTGGATGTACTGCCTTCTTCGACGCATATCTATATATTAACTTTTCAGTATTGATTTTTTATATTTTCCTTTTATTTACATTTCCTCCCTATTTTTCCTACAGTGATCATGAAGTGTGAAATTTCTTTTAATTATTAAAAAAGCAACAGGAACCCACTGGATAGTTTGAGAACTTAGATAGCCAGTGAATGAAAGTCCCAGCTGAGACAAAAATAGACTTAAAAACCGCCCCAATATGTTGCGGTGCCCGGGCACTTGTGTAGGAGCGGGTGTGGGCCGTGGGTGAGGAAGGGTTGCACGTCCAGCCCTAGACCCCAGGTTTTATGCAGTATCTCTACTTGTGTCCTCTCAGATGAGATAACTTCACTCCTGAGAGCGACCCTTGTCCCTGAGACTCCCAGACCTGATGAATGGCAGCCAGTCTGTCTGACGGGAAGGGCACTCTCCTGGAAGCACAAGGAGGCCGGTCGTGGTCACCCTGAGGAAGATCCACCTCACGAGCTTTTCCCCATCTGGGATGGTGGAGGGATGGCAGTTGGGCTGTTGGAGTGCTCTTAAAATACTTTTGGTGAGCTGGCTTCAAGCAAGGTGGGCTGAGGCCCAGGGCGGATGACGCAATGCTGAGCCCCTCTCAGGCTGGCCGGGGAAGGAGGTGGATGGCTTCCATAATGAGATTCCCAGCCCTGCTCAGTCAACCAGAGGTGGTGAAATTATCCGAGGGCCAGAAACCTTGCTCTGGCTGGAGCAGAATCCTATGGGCCCTCGTAGAAGGAGAACCTGTTTAATCTGGAGCAACAGGACCTCAGAATGAGTGGTATTTGTGTATACCTGGGGAAGTGCTTTAAGGAGGCGTAAATATGTAAATGTTTATTGGTGGTGGTTTTAAAAGTCTGGGGAGGAATCTGCTAAATGAAAATTTTAACATATATTTCATACTCAAATCCATTGAATATAATGAAATGGTCAATTTTACGTCTCGAGTGTTGCTTTTTTAAAACTCTGTGAAAGCTTCCAAGTTAATTTTGTTCAACTTCCTGTCTTAACTTGATATTTAAATATTAACTGAACTGTTTTTGAACTCTGATTTTGAACTAGTTAAAACTCTTATTTCATTAGACTGATTTCTGAAGCCTATAAGATTTATTTCCAGTGGGGTAGGGCTCACCTGCCAATTGTGGATAAATCAGTGCACTGGCATATGGGCTGGTCTCCCCATCTCAGATTTGGTACATATATAAAACTAGTATTTTAGGTTAACATCTTTTTTGTTGTTTGTTTTTTGTTTTTTGCGGTGCACGGGCCTCTCACTGTTGTGGCCTCTCCCGCTGCGGAGCACAGGCTCCGGACGCGCAGGCTCAGCGGCCATGGCTCACGGGCCCAGCTGCTCCGCGGCATGTGGGATCTTCCCGGACCGGGGCACGAACCCGTGTCCCCTGCATCGGCAGGTGGACTCTCAACCACTGAGCCACCAGGGAAGCCCTAACATCTTTTTTTTAAAGTTGATCTTTGGTCTAATTCACACTTTTTGGAAGCTATAACATATGTGACACTTTAATAGGCACTCTGCGTTGATAATGCTTGAATAATTGTGGATGATATTGAGCTTCTGGAACTTAAAAGAACAGAGTTATGTGAAATGTCACCTTTACAGGAAAAAAAGTATATTATATATATAGTCTATATTATATATAATCACCAGGGACTAGTCACTCTCATTATGATGGGCATTCAAAAGCATCATCACAATAACCATTATATTCTTTTGATATTGGTATAGCACTTTATACAACATCTGCCTTGTTATTTATGCGTTTATTGATTTCCTCCAATGTGCCAGGTTCTGTGCTAGGGACCAGAAGTGAGTCAGCATTATTTCTGTTACTGGAGTGACATTCAGTAGAAGATAAAAACATGGAAGCAAATAAAGATGGTAACATGTTATAAGTGTTAAAATAAAGAAATGAACAAGGAGCCAAAAGGAAGAAGGTACAAGCTCTGCCCAGAAAAGGGAAGAGAAAGTAGGGACATCTTCCCAAAGGAAGGCTCCCATCTCTCATCCATCACTCTCCGGGATGGTTACCACAGCCTCGCACATGGTCTCCCAGCTCCCACACTTAACACAGGGATGAGAGAAGCTTCTGATGGAGTGTGGGAGAGTGTGCTCCCCTCCCAGGCCTGGAATTCTTCAGAAAGAGTGGGGAATAGCCATTCTGATTGAAAGTGACAGCCGGCCCTCTATAAGACGTCAACAAGGACCCTCAATCAATTACCAGGAAAGGAACACATTCATTCACCAAACATCAACATTATGAAGGAAGGACTTCTGCTGGATGACACTCGTGGATTCTGACTCCTACCCTTAGCTGGTAACCCGGAGAGTGAAGATGCTCCCAGCTTTTGCACCTGCTGTTCCTTCTGCCTCGACCACTTCGACATGGATTCATCCAGGAAACCTCCTGATGACCCTCAGCTGTGGGCACACAGAGTACCCTCTGCTTCCTTCATTTATTTGACTGAAGTTCACCGAGCATTTACCACCCTGGCAAACATTAGGGACACAGCAGTGAACAGACAAAACATCCTGCCCCCAAAGAACTTTCATTCTAAGGGAGGGAAAAGGACAAGAAAATAAATAAGGGAAATATAGAGTATGTTAAATAGTGGAGAGTTACCAGGAGCTGTCACCCTGGTGGGGAGAAGTATCATATAACAATGTTTAGAATTGCCAATGCATGGTGCTAATAAAAAACAGGCCAACTTAGGGACTTCCCTGGTGGCCCAGTGGTTGAGAATCCATCTTGCAATGCAGGGGACACCGGTTCAATCCCTGGTCAGGGAACTAAGATCCCACATGCTGTGGGGCAACTAAACCCACACGCCGCAACTACTGAACCTGAGCGCCACAACTAGAGAGCCCACGTGCTGCAATTACGGAGCCCGCACACTGTGGAGCCCACGTGTCACAACCAGCTAGAAGCCCACGTGCCACAACTAGAGAGAAGCCCGCGCACCGCAACGAAGAGCCCGTACGCCGCAACGAAAGATCCCACGTGCCCCAACTAACACCCGATGCAGCCGATAAATAAATAAATAAATAAAGCTTTAAAAAAACAAAAACACCACATGCCGTGGGGCAACTAAACCCACACGCCGCAACTACTGAACCTGAGCGCCACAACTAGAGAGCCCACGTGCTGCAATTACGGAGCCCGCACACTGTGGAGCCCACGTGTCACAACCAGCTAGAAGCCCACGTGCCACAACTAGAGAGAAGCCCGCGCACCGCAACGAAGAGCCCGTACGCCGCAACGAAAGATCCCACGTGCCCCAACTAACACCCGATGCAGCCGATAAATAAATAAATAAATAAAGCTTTAAAAAAACAAAAACAAAAACCTGTGACTCTCTAGCGCTTAAAAAAAAAAAAAAAGACCAACTTAGTACATTTTGTGATTATTTTTAAATTTTCTACAGATGATGCACCTCCTTATTACCTGGACCTAGTGCAGGTTCCCCACCTCCACCAATGAATTAGTAGGTCACCGAATTAAAGAGTGATAAGTGCTCACAGACATAGAAAACAAACTTATGGTTACCGAGGGGGGAGGGATAAATTAGGAGTTTGGGATTAACAGATACATACTACTATACATAAAATACATAAACAAGTATTTACTGTCTAGCACAGGGAACTATATTCAATATCTTATAATAACCTATAATGGAAAATAATCTGAGAAAGTATACACATGTATAACCGAATCACTTTGCTGTACCCCTGGAACTAACACAATATTGTAAATCAACTATACTTCAATTTAAAAACATACATATTTGAAGAGTGATACACTGGAGAAAATAGAGCAGGGGTGGGGGATAGGGAGTGGGAGTGGGATAGGTTGCAACTTTAAATAGGGTGATCAGGGAAGACCTTACTAAAGTGACATCTGAGTAAAGATCTTGGAAGCAAAGAGTTCCCAGCAGAAGACACAGTAAGTGCAAAGGTCCTGAGGCTGGAGAGAGTGAGCAAGGAGATAGAGAGGTAATGGAAGGACTGACCACATAGGGTTCTACGGGCCTTTGGGATGAATGTGGCTGAGGCTCCAACTGAGATGAGAAGGGAGAGACATGATCTAACCTCTTTTTTGAAAGGATTCCTCTAGAAGCTGTGCACAGAATAGACTGAAGGCAGGGAGGGGCACTGTTGGGAAGGGTGGAAGCAGAAAGAACCAGTTAGGGGCCTTTTGTAATGCTCTAGCCAAGAGATAATGGTAGGTTGGACTGACATGATAGCAGTAAAGGTGATGAGAAGGTAGAGCTCACAGGATCTGATGACACCATCAGTGTGAGGTGCCAGCCTAAAAGAAGAATCAAAGAGAACTTGCCATTGTCCAATGCTGCTGATGGGTCAAGCAAGACAAGGAAGGACCAGGAAATGGTCATTGAATTTAGCAAAATGAGGACATTTAAGATCCTGTCAAGACAGTTTCAAGAGTGACAGTCTGACTGGAGTGGATTCAAAGGAGACTGGGAGAAGAGGATGTGGAGATGACAAGTATGCACAACTGTTGGAAGAGTTTAGATGTAAAGAGGAGAGCTCGGGGGCCAGTTTTCTGCGGGAGGAAGCAGGGTCAAGAGAAGGTATACTTAGACGGGGGAACTGACAGCACGGCTCTACAGGAGAGACCCTGTAGAGACGGAAAGAAGGGCAGGGCAAGACCGAGAAGGGAGACACTGGAGCAGCGTTCCTGAGAATCCAGGCTGGTGTGGGGTGGCTCGGGCAGCTGGAGGGCCTGGCCTCGGCCACATATAGAAAGTTCATCCATCGTAACAGGACAGAGGCAGAGACAAGGGCACAGACACAGGCTCGGGGAGGGGCAGAGTTGATGTGGAGACAAGGGGAGTGCAGATTGCTTCTGACTGCTTTTATCTTCTCTACAGTAAAAGAGAGAAGGAGGTTAGAAAGTGGGACCATAAGCTCATGAGGGTAGTAACCTGGTCCCTTGTTGCCATTGTTCCCCTGGTGCTAGCACAGTGCTGGGCACAGACCAGGTCTTCAAAAGGCACTTATTGGAAGATGAATGAATGAATAATTGATTGAATGTTCAGAACAGGCAAATTATCAAAGGACCTGAAACTCGTTAGTCTTTTCCTAAAGTCTCCAGCCAGATGCCCCATGCCATTCTAACACACTTGTATCCACAGCTGTCAAATCCCAAGGCTGCTTTGGCCACCTGATGTGACTTCAGGCAAATCTCTTCCCTGTTCTTTCTTCTCTTGCTGCCAAGCTTAGAAGGGGCTGGGCTTAGGCCTCCTTGTGAAATGTAAGTTAAATTTAAAAATTTTTATGTAATTACATAAAAATTTTTATGTAATTTGAGGTTAGAGAAGTGTATCACATTTGTGTCCATTCCTTGCTCTTCTCTTTCCTAATCACTCTCCTGTTGTCATCATATTTGTTGCAGAGCCCACCAAGAGGAACACCTCCGGACCAGTGACACCACCTATAGTTAGAAGGGAAAGTTCAAAAACCACAGCAATGACCCACTGCCTTTTATACGCATCATTAAAATGCAATTGCTTAGTCAAGCCCCAGGGAATATTTTTCTATAAACATTACCAATATTCTATTAACGTTACTAATAGTTTAAACTGTTTGTAATCTCCTGGTCCAAGACAGAGCTGTGGGGCTGTGGAGGAGGGGGTCCTGCCTGGGACGGGGTAGGACAGGCATCCTGCAGGGTCCTTCGAGTCTGAGGGTCTGCGTCCTCATCCAAGGACCACACATCCTGGAGCCCGTGGGCAGGGAGTTCCCTGCCACACTGCACTCAGCCAGAACCACAAACCCACGGCAGTTCCAGGGCTCCACACAATCGCCAACACAGAGCCTCTTATGCACCCCTGTCAGGTAGTCTCCCGCTTCTGTGTGACCTGTGGGTTTAAAAGCAAACTGCCAGGGCTTCCCTGGTGGCGCAGTGGTTGAGAGTCCGCCTGCCGATGCAGGGTACACGGGTTCGTGCCCCGGTCCGGGAAGATCCCGCATGCCGCTGGGCCCGTGAGCCACGGCCGCTGAGCCTGCGCGTCTGGAGCCTGTGCTCCGAAGCGGGAGAGGCCACAACAGTGAGAGGCCCGCGTACCATGAAA
>NW_021146297.1:9983-25000 GCF_002837175.3 Physeter macrocephalus
CCCGTGAGCCATGGCCGCTGAGCCTGCGCGTCCGGAGCCTGTGCTCCGCAACGGGAGAGGCCACAACAGTGAGAGGCCCGCGTACCAAAAAAAAAAAAAGCGCAAACTGCCAGAGAAGCCTTGCCCCAAATGTCTGCAAAGGCCCCTGTGTCTACTCACCTTGTCTATCCTTACTTTGCATGCTGATTCCAGCCCAGAGTGTTAGGGAGGAGTGGCAGGAGGGGGGTGGTGTCGGCCCCATCAACTCTTATAAACATGTGACACACTGGCCTGGTATCCAGTCCTGGGATCTCACTTCCTCTCCCTCATTCGGAGCTGCCCTTGGAAACATCTGCAGAAGGGTGACAGTCTTCCCAGAAGAGCCCTTCTTTGTCCCCAGGGCACCTGACAGCCTAGGGACAAGACCTTTCATTCCTTCCCCGTCAGGCTTGAGAGCAGGCAGGAGTGGGGAGGGGGAGAAATTCACGTACTTAGTCAACAAATATTTATTAAGAACCTACTATGTGTCTGGCATTGTTCTAGATGCTAAGGGTATGTGAGGAGCAAGACCAACCAAATCTGACTCCTGTGGAGCTTGCATCCTAGAGAGGGGAAGGTCAGGGCTCAGGTGGGGCCATCACATGAGAAAACCAGCTTCCCTTCCAGCCAGGTCCACGCTGGGGGTGGGCTTCCTCCCTGCCCTGCGCAAAGAGCCAGTGGCAGCTTTGGGTCCTTTCAGACCTCTATTCCCTGACTGAGTCCCGGATGTCTCCACCCAGGCCTGCACCACCGGATCTGCTGAGGACGTCAGCCGATCCCATCTCCTCAGAGAGACTCAGAACCACTCAGCAATCAGGGAGATCAGCACTAGCCACGGTTGATGGCAAAGCCCCGCCCGCTCTGGGGGACCCTTCGGGGTCAGCTCCCTGCCACCTGCTTCCTGCCTCAGTAGCCGCAGGGGAAATACTATCTCCTGCGGAGGTGGAGCCTGTCACCCAGATAAGCAGGCCTTGTCGGGCTGCCCACTTCAACAGGAAAACCCACTTTCTAAGAAGCAGTCTCCCTCCTCTCCGTGCCTTCCTGGCAGGTAGAAGCAGCTTGAACACCTGCAGATAGCAGTGAGCTGGGGTGGATTAAAGCAAACGCTCCTTATTTTTTCAACACCCACCCTCTCTTTAAATCCAGGAAGGCTTCCCAAATAAAACATTTTCAGAGGAAAAGAAAAAAACCTCAGGTCTACCACTGTTTGCAAACACCGGACAACTTCAGCTTTATCTTCTCCCTGTCGTGGGCGATAAAAAGAGGCTCCCGCCCTCCACTTCCTTTAAGGAGCTTGTGTAAAACGTCACGCAGCCGTGCATGCTCATTTGAGGCATAGCGACACCCCATTTGCGGGGCCGTACTCCCTGTGCTGGTGAGGGAGGTACAGGTTCAGGGGTGGGTCTCCCCCACCCCCGGGGTGGGCTGTTGCCTCAGCCAACTTCTAATCAGCAAGCTCCACAGGACGGACTTGCCAAAATCACTAGGAGGAAACTCTTCTCCTTTTTTAAGTCTCAGAGTGTAAAAATTAACTCTGTGTATAACTGTGGAGGGAGCTTTTCCAGGCCAGACACAAGATGCTCCGTGGTATCGTGAAACTTCTGAAGCTTAAAAAAACATCATCAAAATACGGAGACATTTGCATGAGATGATTCTTCCAATGCAAAATTAGTTTCTAGATCAATGATTTTCAAATAGGGGAGGGGAAGAGGGCGAGATCATAATCTCTTTAGGGACTTTTTCAAACTACATGTGTCACCCTCAAGCCCAGTTTCAGAGATTATGGCACACGCCCCAGGGGAGCCTCCCTGACCAAGAATCACTGTCACGGTGAGTTATCGTTACTCACTGGCCCTCAAACACGAGTGGCCTCAGAATCACCTGGAGGGCTTGGTAAGCCCAAACCACTGGGTCCACCCCAGAGTTTCTGATTCAGTAACTCTGAAGGGGGAGTCAAGAATGTGCATTTCTAACAAGTTCAGAGGTGATGCTGCTGCTGCCAGCCTGCGGCCACGCTCAACACTCTCCATGTGTTTCACGGGAGACAATGGTTAAGAACAACTGGTTTCGAAAAGAAACCACGTGCTGTTTATCGCAAAGGAACAAGCTCAAACTTCCCTGCTGCTTTTCTTGATTCTGACTGTGACTACACACTAAAATACCAAGACTCCACCTCCACCAGTGCCGGTGGCTCCCCCAATCTCAGTCGGGCCAAAATAAGGCCAGGAATCCCCAGCTGCTCTTCTAGCTGGAGCATGGATGCTAGGAGAATAGGCGTGGGCTCCATCCCCGTGTGGGCTGCAGGGAAGCTTGGCCTGTTGGGGATGGAGCCTCAGGCCACAGAGGCACCTGGAGAGAGCAGAGCGCGAGGGGCCCACCCCAAGCTGTCCAGGGGCTAGTGATGGCCCTGTTCTCAGAATTCAGAAGGGACTTCATGACAACCAAACATGCAGCTTGTAAACCAAAGTCATGCCATCACCCCAAGTGTCAGTAATGGTTCACGATCATGATACAGGAAGGAAACTGGCCTGTGATTCCTGAGAAGGAAAGCCAGTGTGAGTAAAGAAGAATTTTAGAATTTACTTTTACTTCCTATTATGTTCTCATCACACAAGAGATCACATGTCTCATAATTATATGTGGGGGTGGGGATTTCTCCACTTTCTCCAGGGTAGTGAGTCTGTCATCACTTCCAGGGCCTAGCACAGTGCCGGGAACACGCTAGGTCCTCAGTTAAGGCTATGTGAATCAATAATGCTAAATTTTCTAAAGCCATGCCTCCCCAAGGGGGGAAAATACCATCAAAGGGCAGGGCTGTAGGGGCCCAGGAATCATGCTCAGCTCAGAGGAACTCGATTCAGTGTAACAAGGAACCCTGCAGCCATGGAGCAAAGACTCCTTCCCCGGATTCTGCTGCCTTGCCTGGCTCTGCTCCTGAATATTTACTTGGGGTAATTAAGGCTGTCACCCATAAGCTGTCCCCCCACCACCCTGAGCCTTCAGAAACTGTCCTCTTGTTCTTCCAAAGAGTTAATGATCTTCAAAGCTTGAAAAAATCCTATATTTTGGCTGTTTATCAAAATCAACTACTGACAGAGGAGCTGACTGCAGGGTGTGGAGGCTTCTCTAGGGTGGGGTGGATGCTGCGGGGTGGGAGGGCAGTAGGAGGGGGGAAGGGCTTGTATTCACACACCTACGTGCACATGGGCACCAACACCAAACTTAGGCATTAGTCGATTTAACCAGATGACTCATTTTCTGCTCACTTCTTGGGGGTGGGGGGAAGGGGGTTGGCCATGTGCAGAGTTAATGATTCCCCTGAGATCTATTCTGACCTATACCATTGTTATCTTGCCTCTCTTTTCTGCCCCAGATCCAACCCAGTGCCCTTAAGTAGGGAATGCATAATGATCTTATCAGTCCTCTTACAGTTTCCTACACTCCACGGTACCCTCAAGGTCGCCTTCCACATCCCAGTCACCCTAAATGCTGGTTAAGGCCATAACAGAAAATATCCCTGTGAAAACTACTTCTGCATTTAGCATAAAACTGTTGTCAACACCCTGGCCCACTGTCTCACTCTACAGGAGTCCCTCAAAAATTTCTTTTAGAACTCAAAAATGAGAAATTTTATCTCCCCTAAGGAACGAATATACCTACTTCTCCCCTTCTCTTCTTGGCCACTAGGACCCTCAGAGTTAAATTTAATAAGAGTTTTAGGTTTTATATGTTTACTTCCCTCCTCCTTCTTGTGGTCCTGAAAGTAGGATGATGATTTTTATCATCTTATTGAATGTATGCTCCTTGTTGTAAGCACTCAAATTTTTAATTTTTAATTTTTGGCAAAACACAAGGTATCAATGATCTTAGTGTCAAACAGGGATAAACATAAGTTCCAGCTGCATAAATAATAATGATTTCCCATAAACAAAACCTGAAAACGGTTAAGGGGTCATAGTGGGGCACAAGCTAATGCTGCAACAAATAGCCCTGTGCAAGGGGGCAGCTTTTGGGTACTTGGGTGTATGTTTGAACTGTGAGGGCATTGCCTTCTCCAGGACGCTACTGTATTTCCATCGTCCTTGAAGCTTGGTGTTTCTGTCTCACGTCGGCCCCTGGAGAAGATAATGGTCTTACTAAGGCTTGTAGGAAAACGGTGTGCCATACTTAACTACAATCTTTTTGCATGGGAGAGCTTGTCTAATAAACATCCATTAGACACCTGCTGTTTTCAGAATCCTGCCCCAGCTCCTGGGAAAGGGAGCATCCGGAGGAAAAAGAACAGAGCACAAGCCATTTCCCTCAGGGGTTTTCCCCCACTCATGGTCACCAGTGTCCATAGAAGCCCTTGGAAGCAAGTTCTCCAGCAGCACAATGGATTTGGATTGGGAGGAAAGAACATTTCCTGCTGAGCAGGCTGATCAGCCCCTGAATGGGTGTCCAAGCAGGCTTCAGATTCTCCTGTTCTCTGAGGCTTTTAGAAAATTTTCCTCCGAATGGACTATTGTAAGTGGAGCCCGGTCTGCACCCTCAGGCCTCCTGCTCTGCAAAGCCCACATCACACCAAGGCCCAGCCTCAAAAGCACTTTGAGAGTCCCCAGAAGCTGGCGTGAAGCATCGCCCCACTGTATGGTCCTAATTCCCCCTTCTAATCCTCTACAGCCTTCGTTCCTGGAGCTGCCGTGTTGGGGGTTCTGGCACCAGTGGCCGCGTGAGCCGTGCTGGCCCCTTGCCCTAACTTTTTAAAATATAAATTTTAAAATGTGACTTCGAGATGAAAGCAAGAATGCCAAAAGGAGGCTGATGCTTTCTTGTGTTCAATTACAGCCCTGGGGAGTACCCCACACAAGGAACTGCTCAGAGCTCCAGCCAAGATGAAATCTGCTTTTCCAATAAGCACTTCAAACAGTGGAGGATGTTTTTGGCTGGATTCAGCAACTGGGAAGCCAACAGTTAATAGGGCTGGGCACTGAGGCAGGACTCCCAGCCACCAGGGGAAATCTGAAGCTGCCTTTCATGCGGCTTCCACTGCAACTGACGTTACAAGGCACTTGTCTGGCTCCCCCAGACAAGCAGCACGAACTCCACCTTTGGACCTCATTAAACAAATCTTCCCAGATGAAAGATTTCACTATCCCAGTTCATTACCCGTACAATTTTTCTTCATTGTTTTTTTCAGGCCTAATTCCTTTACAATAAGTTCTAGCATGGAATTTTGTTGATCTGAATATGGGCCAAACCAGAAATGTTGATAATAATGAAATGAGGATACTAATGGTTGTGGTGATAGTGGATGGATGGGTGAATGGATGGATGGATAGACAAGATGGATGGATGGATGGGAAGGAGGGACGGGTGGATGGATAGGATTGATGGATGGATAGATAGAATGGGTGAATGGATGGGATGGGTAGGCAGACGGATGGATACACAGGTTGGCTGGTGGTAGAGGTGGAGGCAGCATTGAAATAAGTAGGAGAAGTTTTAGCAGCTCCATTTCATAAACTTGGAAGTCGAAGCAAATGACTTGGCCAAGCTCACCACAGCTGACTGTGATCTAGAATCCAAGTTTTCTGAGCCATGCTCTTCTCATGACACCAGGCTGTTGCTCCAATAACCTGGGCTGCACCTTGACTGGACACCATGAGCATCCTGCCCTGCACTGACAGATCCTTCCAGGCCCAGTCATGGTCATGAGTGCATTTTGCCTATTTTAGTTACTAAGTATAAGCCAGTTACCAAGTTGCAAAGGGAATCGTCATCAGGACCCTGGATTCCAACTTCATTCTTGAACACCTAAAGTCACACCTAGATTTGGGCAAATATTTCCTGACCGCTTAAGTAAAAGTCTTTTGCATGGAGAAGAAGCACCAGGGTGCAGACAGAGATTTCCAAATCTACCTATGTATAAAAGACTTGTTAAAATACATATTCCCAGGGCTTCCCTGGTGGCGCAGTGGTTGAGAGTCCACCTGCCGATGCAGGGGACACGGGTTCGTGCCCTGGTCCGGGAAGATCCCATATGCCGTGGAGCAGCTGGGCCCGTGGGCCATGGCCGCTGAGACTGCGTGTCCGGAGCCTGTGCTCCGCAACGGGAGAGGCCACAACGGTGAGAGGCCCACGTACGGCAAAAAACAAAACAAAACATATTCCCAGAGGCTCTGAATGAGCAGGTATGAAGTGGGCACAGGAAGTGCAGGGTCAATAGCAAAACATTTATCTCTTTGAAGTCTTGGTTCAAATGTCACTTTCTTGGTAACACCTGTCCCGACCATTATATTTAAAATGATAACCCACATACCACCTCCCCATTTCTCACCTCCTATCCCGGCTCTCCTTTTTGTCACAGCATTATCACCTTCTATTATACCATTATCACCTTCTATTATACCACTGCCACAGACTGAATGTTTGTGTCCTCTCACTCTCAGATTCATACCCTGAAGCCCTAACCCCTTGTGTGATAGAAGTCAGAGGCAGGGCCCTTGTGAGGTAATTAGGTTTCAATGAGGTCATGAGGGTGGAGCCCTCATGATGAGCTTAGTGCCCTTATACGAGGAGGAAGAGACCAGCACTCTCTCTCCACCTTGTAAGGGCACAGCAAGAAGGTAGCCATCTGCAAACCATGAAGAGGGTCCTCACCAGACACCAAATGTGCTGGTACTTTGCTCTTGGCCTTCTCAGCCTCCATAACAGTGGGAAATAAGTGTTTGTTTAAGCCACCCGGACTATGGTATTTTGTTATGGTCAAGCTGACTTAGACAGCTATATAATTGACTTGGTTCTTATACGTGTCTTGGTCTCCCCAGTCATGGAAGCTCTGTGAAGCTTCCTGCTGGCTCCCATGAGCCTGGAACAGCCTGGGTTGGTAACACCTGTTTAAAAGGATGGACTGAATGAGGAAGTGGTTCTAATGTAGGTGGCCCAGGGTACACTCGAGAAACCCTGGGGGAAGAAGAGCACGAGCGCTGGTACTATAGCCAGACGGGAGTTTGCATCCCAATTCTATTCACTTCTGTGTGACTTCAGGCACTTCAGGCCCCCTGAGCATCAGCTTTCTCATCTGTGAAATGGAGGCAATACCTCCATCCTAGGGCTGCCACACAAGGATCCAGTACAGATCCTGCACACAGCACTGCTCCGCCAGCTAAATTCTTTCCTCCCTCCTCATCTTCTGGGTGGAATTTTGCATTCAGTGGCCTCTGAGCAGAAAATATGCCTGAAGCCTCCCAGGTAGGGGAGAAGAGCATGCCGCTTCTCATCATGTGGAGAGAGGCACGGAGTATGAGTAAATGGAGGCCAACCGTCAGGGGAGTGGGTAAGTCATCCCTGCCGGCTCTCTCGGCAGCTCAGAGGGCACGCGTTCACCTCCCTCCATCCCCGCAGTCCCTTCCCACCAGCAGGAATGAGCAAGCGCTTTCTGAGTAAACAGACCATAAATCACTAGCTGGGATCACACCGCCCCCACTCCCCGCCACCAAAAGCAGCAACATTCAAGACCTCAGGCAGAGAGAGCGCGTGCTTGGAGACTTCGAAGTGGAAGTAAGCATTCCTCGCAAAACTGCCCAGCCAGTTTCCCTGCGGCCCTTGGAGTAAGTCCCACGGACCCTGCCAGCTCCACCTGGAGGGACTTAAACTACAGCATGGGAGCTTTGAGCGAGGTGGAAAGAGGATTTCCTGATAGTGATCCTGGAATAGGTGAACGAGGTTATAGAATTTTTTGCTCTGGGTTTTATGAAGCTGCTAGGAATTGGAGGCAGAGACACAGAAAACAGGAAACGTCTACACACACACACACACACATTACACAACCCAAAGAGAGAGAAAGCAGAGCCTCTGTCCACATGGAAAACTGGACAGTGGCGGGGACACACCACTCAGAGTCCAGAGCCTACGTCCTAGCTCCACTCTGCTGCTGATTATCTGGTGACCTTGGGCCCGTCCCTCTCCTGCCCCGCCCTCGTTCCTTACCCACAAGACAAGAGCATGAATCTCCTTGGTCCTCCTCCAGCTGCTATTTCATGAGTCCCTGACTTCCCACTGGGCTCTGGGCAGATGCGCTGCTGAGGCAGCAGGGAAACTGGCTGCCCCAGGCCCTTTTGAGATCCAATTCAAGGCTCAGACCTTTACTTTCAGAGGCTATGCTGGAAGGTGCAGGATCCATACTGACCTCCCACACCTCTTCCCTGGCTTTCTGTCCCCGGTGGTGCCTGGCAGGTGAAATCCCCTCTGAGCCCTGGGGCAGTTGTCTCCAGCCGGAGCCCCAGCTGGGTCTGCTGCCCCAGGGTCAGGCTGAGCCCTGGAAGGACCTCTGCCTCTGGCAAGGGGTCGCTCATCTGGATTCAAGGAGAGATTAGTATTCCTCAGATTAAACCAAACCAGCTCCCTCTGGCACCCAGCCGTCAGTCCTTCAGCGCTTCCTGATAGTGTTCAATCGGCACCTAGTAGGAGCTCTGAGGGGCCCTGCCAGGGGCTTCTGAGAAATTAGCTTGTGAAGGGATCTGCTGCAGACCAGCTGTGTGACCCTGAGCAAGTCCTTTCCCTCTCTGGGCCACGGTTTCCCCATCTGACTTGGCCTGGCTCCGTGCTACCTGCCCAGTGCTGCCGGTCTGTGTCCCTCTCCAACACCCCAGCAGCCTCTCCCACTTCTGGCGCTGCAGGGAATGCCCACCTCACTGCCCTGTCATGGTTGGGAGCGGGCAGGGGTGTCAAATGGAAGGAACCAGGAATAGGCACTTGAGGTCAAGGTTCGAGCAGGAAACAAGCCTGCCTCCTGCTTCCCAGAATTCCCTCTCCTCCTCTTAGAATTATGAGCTGTTGAAACCCAGAGGGTCATCAGGCATCATCCAGACCAGAGGAGTTCAAGCTGCTTTTACCCACAAAGCCTTTCTCCAGATGAAATCTCACACAGAGGCCCAGAAGATCAAACACGGGGGAGGGGGGCAATAGCAGGGGTGAAATGGAGCATTCATAATAAAGACAACGGTAATGGAGCATTTATGATAAAGGCAGTTCTGGCATCCTCACTGGGAAAAGCAACTCCAGGGACGTCCTCAGCCAGCAGGGGAAGCTAGACAGGAAAGCATTACTGTACCTGAGTGCACTCTCTCCTCCAGAATAAACTCCCAGCCCTGCTTAGAGGAAAGAATTTTTTTTTGAAACTAAAGTTTCGTCAACAACCAGAACTCACCTTACTCCTCCCCACCAACGCAAACAACGTTCCTTACAAAGAGCACTGCCTTATCTGTCATACTAAACCAAGGCAATCTCTGGCCTCATCTCTTCCACTCCTGCTATGAGAACATATCAGCTTGAAATATCTGATCCACACACGTCAGATAAGAGAGAAAAGGAGCAGGCAGCAGGGCAGGAGCAGAGGAGAGCCAGGGAGAAGAGAAACTCAGAAGGAGAAAGAAAGCTAAGCCTTGGTTCCTGCAGCTGACCTGGCAGATCCGAGGATCTGGCCTGGGGGACCCGGTTCCGGGGGATTTCCTGGGACCCTCAGGGTCCTGACAAGGCAGGGGAGGGGCAGGGAGCTGCCGGGGAAGATAGGAAAGGACATTGGTGCCCCAGTAGGGTGGAATCCGGGAGGGGCTTCCTCGTCATCCGAGGAGCGTGAACAAAGCCTCGGTACCCAGGGTGAGCCTGGCGTCCTGCCTGGAGGAGGGGGGCAGCAGGGCTGGCCGGGTGAAGCAATTTGTACGCAGCGGCTGCAACGGCCGCCTCTCCCCAGCACGGAGCACAGCACTGACGTCAAGCGCGGTGGGGCCGCGGCCAGCACTAACTAGGTACAGATGCACGGGGGCTGGCCGCCTCGGCCAGGAGCCGCTCCCGCAGGCGCCCCCGCTCCTCCCCCCGCCCCGGAGCCGCTCCAGCCGCGGGTGGGCAGGAGTCTGAGCCGCCCTCCGGCCGGCCTCCCAAGCGCCGCAACAGCGCACCCTAGTGGCCATAGCCCGGAGAGCGCGTCCAGGAGCCCCGCAGGCCTAGGTTGTGGGGCCTGACATCTTGCATACATTCTCTCACAGGGATCACATCACAATCATTTGCGGCGCTTAAAAAAATCCCAGTGCCCACGAGGTACCCCATCTTAATTAAATTAGAACCCCTGGGAGCGGGACCCGGGCGCCAGTATTTTTTAAAACTCTCGAGGTGTTTCCTACGTACAGCCAAGTACGGAACCGGTTCCCTTGAAACAGTGGTTCTACTGCTTTGAGCATGCATCAAAATCACCTAGAAGGCTTTAAAACACGGATTGCCGGGCGCCACCCCAGAGTTTCTGCCTCGATAGGTCTGTCTTCTAAGCTCTAGCAAGTTCCCAGGTGATGCTGATGCTCCTGTTCCCAGGACCCACCTTGAGAACCAGGGCTAAACAGCCATGACTCAATGGGTGGACCAGGAACAGCACTGATAGCACCTGGGAACTTGTTAGAAATGAAGACCTGAGGCCCCACCTCGGATCCAGTGAATCAGAATCTACAGTTTACTTAGATGTGGGCGATTCGTTTGACATTAGGGTAAAGTGCTGCTCTAAACGCCATTTGGTCAGGCCTCATAGGATCAGGCTGTGTTGAGTGCTGGGAAAACCTCTCTACATCCTCCCCATAATCTCTGGATCAGAGAGCTGGATGGAACGTTCCAGATTACCTGATCCGATTCTCTTGCATACAGTTGGGGGAAAGTGAGGCCCAGAGACGGGAAGGAACTTGCCTAAGGTCAGTCACTCTGGGCACCTCAAATTTCATATATTCATAAACATTCCCTCTCCTCCCCAGGGGGCAGCCCTTGTGAGTTATGATCTTATTCATCCACGGGTCAGGCACCTCATGAACTCAGTGAGGGGCCTGTGGAGGCCCAGGTCCTTCCTGTCCTGTCTGCTTGGGAGTGCACTGAGGCAGGGAGTGGAAACACAGGGAAACTGCAACAGAGAACACAGTGGGGGAGGGGGGGCCTGCCCAAGATGACTCCGGAGGGGCCAGGTTTTGAGAGTTGAGTGTCAGCCGCTGACCCCACCCATTGAGACTCATACCCATTTTTTGTTCATGATTATTCTTCTGACTTCTCAGGGAAGAGAAACAGATCAGAGGCCTATCTTACAGGCACCTATCTTATAGATGTGATACACTGAGCATCCTGTCCCCAAAGCAGGCTGGATGGCCAGCTCTGACCGCAGCTCATGGTGAATTTCTATCCTTTTTTGTCATTTTTCATGCAGGCACTCTGAGGGGCACACAGAGTCTGGGTGGAGAGACTAGAGAAACACAAATAAATGACCGTGAAATTGGTATCACAGGATTGGAGGTTTTGATGTCCATGAGAATTGAGGAGGCATGGCATTTGGAGCAGGTGGACACCACAGGGATGCACAGTGTGGGTCAGGGGCATCAGAGCGTGCTTCCTGGAGGCTGCGCAGCCATCACAGCCAGGGTAGGATGGAGCTTGAACGTGTCCAAATTTGGACCTCGCACTCCTTAACCACTCCCCTACCCTGTCCTCAGAAGGTACGGAGGTGAGACCCCACCCCATGTCCTGCCTGGGATCTGTAAACAGGATGTCTGGCTGGAAAAGAGGCAGCTGAGGCTGAACAGAGAGGGGGACTTGAAGTTAAAGTTGATGAGTTTGGGCTCTATCCAGGATCCCACGGGAAGCCATTTGAGTTGTGATGCAGGAAACAAGACACTGATGGACGTTTCGGGAAGACTGAGTCTTTCTGGAGTCCAGCAAATTGCTGATGTGCAAAGTCTTCCTAAAGTCCAGCTTTAGGGCCTGTGGTGAGAGAATCACCAACGTTCTGTATAAGGTTATAGCAATTTTGAAGGGCTACATTTTAACATTCTGCCTTCATTTCCATTCATCCCCCAAATCTGGGGGGGAATAAACAATTTGTAGTTAAGTAAAAATGGGTGGGTATTTGTTTTCCTCTTGTGGTCTATTACATTCCAAGCTACACCACCCTATTATCTGCTTTACAGAAAACAAAAAAAAACTGAAATTAAACATTAACCAGGATCATTGAGAAGGTCACTGAAATGAACAGCCCTGGTGTTAGGGGAGGAGAGGCCCCTGAGTCTGGCGGATTGTTCAAACACGAAAGGGACCCGGGCAGGCCCCATCGCCAAGGGCTTGGGAGGCCAGCTGACTCCAATAGCACTTTCCCTTCCAGCCAATAGAAGATTGACTGACCTCCCGAGTAAGGGCTAGGTGCCTGGGTAGAAGGAGGGCTCAGACAGGGTCCCAGCCCTGAGAAACTCACGTCTCATGTGAGGAGGACTCTTAAGGAGGCAGACCCAGTGCCATGGAAGGCAGAAAGGGGAGTGATGTGTTTCACCCTAGAGGAGGCAGTATCTGCTGTAGGTCTTAAAAAATCAATAGACATTCACCAGGACAAAAGACAGGGCGGTCCAGGCAGAAGGAACAGGTGAACACAGGTGGAGGGCCATAGGGTGCACGGCGGGAGGAGGGGGTGTGGAGGATGGCCAGGGCTGGAAGGTAGCATGGGACCAGATTGGAAAGGCTAGCTCTAAAGTCAGGCTTGATTGGCAATGTTCTGGGGACGTTGTCTAAAGCCCCCAGGCCACTGTGGGGAAGGTGGGCTGGCAGGGTGCCCTGGTGGAAGGCTGCTGGGGTCATCCTAGCTGAGATGATAAGGACTTGCCCAGGGCTGCAGCAGATGGGAGGAGGGTTTTTTTTAGGGGGAGGGGCTGGGCTTGAGGGAATTCCAGAGGCATAGTCTTCTGGCTCAGTGACTAGTTGGGTGAGGGGTAGGTGAGGTTGGTGACTGAACGCTCTGACTTGGTGCCATCCTCGGGTAAAGGAATGGTCTCAGTCAGGGGTCCAGCTGGGCAGCAGGAAGCACACTGGTATCGCAAACAGAGGGAATTTAATACAGGGGATTGGTTGTATAGTGATGTAAAAGCTGAGAAGCTGCATAAGATGTTGAGGCAGCATAGAGGTTAGCAATGGGAAAAAAACCACTGGCACCGTCTAGAGAAGGAGGGATGAAAAGAGGAGGCAATAAAACTAGAACCGGAAGGCCAGGAGCAACCTAGCCCAGCAGAAACCAGAGCAGCCCTGTGCAGTGGGAGCTGGGGCACAGAGGAGACCCAGGCCCTGCTGGAGACGCTTCCTAGAGCAGAGAGAGGGGAAGAAATACCCTGGTGTCTCTCCACCCACCTGCTATTGGCCAAGCCTACTTGAAAGCCCAGATACAGGAAATGCCTAGTGCAGGACCACTAGAGGCATCCAGGGTGAGCAAAGATGACGAGTGCAGATTTTAACATGGGAAGAGTAAGGGGCCTCCCTCCCTGGAAGGGTATCTGGCATGCACTGGAAACACAAATTTGAGTGCTGGAGAGGCTGGTGTGCAAGGATCAGCATGGCTCTGCTGGAGGTTTTTCCGCGGAGGCAAAAGCTGACTCATGCCTGAGTCACACTGCCCCAGCGCTGAGCCTCGTGGGTGGGGCAGGGCAAGGTGGTATCAGGTGGCTCAGTGATATGCCAGGCCCTGCATCAGGAGAAAGGATGCCATGGTGGAAATGGGCTGGCCTGGAGAGGCTGTTAGACCCACATCATCATGCCCATTCTGATGGCGACTAGCTGTGTGACTTTGGGCGAGTGAACAATGGTCTCTGAGCCTTGGTTTCCCATCTGTAGAGTGGAGTGCATGCCTCCCCCATTGGGAGAATAGAAACCATACAGAAGCACTTAGTGAACAGTGAGGCTCTATCTATGCCAGGAAGGCCAGGATGCCCAGAAGATGCCAGCAATAGCTGGGGCTCAGTGATGCCAGTGGCTGGGCAAGGCATTTGGGTTGAGTCTGATGTGCTCCTGGGGACCCCTGAGATCACGCACACCTGTGAGATCACTGGCAAGTGCAGGACCCAAGCTGGCTCCACAGAACACAGGACAGGAAGGGATCCTTTGAGGTCCCCTGCGGTTAGGGCCCTTGATGTGGGTCCCTGAAATGGTCCCTGTAAGTACTTTTTCCTGGGAGAGGGTCTGATTCTTGGAGGAATTGACAACCTCAGGGGCTCATGAACTGCAGGTTAAGCCCCTCCACGCTGCAGCCCCACCTCCCACCTGCCCGGCCCCTCACCAGCGGCCCCAGCATCACGGAACTTCTTGCAGTTGCCACCGACTCTCCATGCTTCTTCAAGTCCTCAGCCCTGGGTGGACGCTGCCTCTCCACCTGGAATCTATCTCCTTCCCTCTCCTCTCACACATCTCATTTTCTCCAGTCTTTAAGACTCAGTTCAAGCATCACTCCCTCCAGAAAGCCTCCCCTGACCTCCCCAGCCCCCGTCCCGTCCTAGATGGACATGGCATTCGTATTCTCCAAAGACAGCCACTCGCGTGTACTTATGCCATACTGCAGGATCTCCTGGCAGTATGATGGACAGACACCCCTGCCACAGAGCAGTGAGTCTGCGTCCCCTCCCTTGGATCTGGGCGGGGGGCCTTGTGACTGCCCTGACCAATGGAGCACAGTGATGCTCTGTGCCTTCAGGGTCCGGGTCAGAAAAATGACAGCCCTCTGCCTGGTTCTCATTCTTATTCTCTCTCTCCCCCTCAACACCTGTCCTTGGACCCCAACCGCCACGCTCTGAGGATGTGGGGCCACAGGGAGAGCCATGTGCCCGCAGCCAGTGCCCGCAGCCAGTGTGGGCCTTCAGGTCATCCCCAGCAGGTCCCACTTGATGGTGTAGATGCAGACTGTCCCCACCACGCGCTGTCTGCGTGCTGGCCCGCAGACACCCACAGAGATAATAAATGATTACTGCTGCTTTAAGCCACTACATTTTAGGGTAATTTGCTGTGCAGCAACTGACAAAAATACTTGTCTGGAGTCCTGTGACCCCTGTGCTTCTCTCTGTCAGGCACTTTCCGCCAGAGTTGGAACTGTTGGCTGACAGCCCTGCCTTCCCTCCAGAGGCTGAGTACCCGGGGTGGGGACCAGGCACACTGCTGGCTACTCATGGAGCACCCCGCAAATGTGCATCCAA
>NW_021146298.1:0-25000 GCF_002837175.3 Physeter macrocephalus
ATAAGGCTTAAGTTAAGACTCAGAAAGCCAAGAACCGGTCTGCCTCTGCTGCAGGGCCATAAGGAGGAAACAACCCCCTACCCTGTCTGTCCAGGAGGCCACTGAGAGAGATGGGAGTGAAATGGTGGCTAATGATCAGAGAGAAAGAGAAGGCTTGGGTGACGGTGGGGGAGTATAAGTCTCAGTCTGGGGACCAGCCCCTGAGGGGAGGGCCTGAGGCCACAAAGGTCTAAGTTTTCCTTAGGTGGCATCATCTATATTTTACTTGCCTCGTCTTGTGACACAGAGTTTGTCTCGTTAGGTATACTGGTAACCGATCATGTTTGTACATAGGGCTGAAATACATAAGAAGGATGTGTGATTAAAATGGATGATCATACCGAGGAGAGCACATCCGGCTTTTTTACAAGCTTTAGCGATTCCAGCAACAACAGCTTCAGTCGTACTGGGGTCAAGTTTTCCACAGGAAAAGTAATCCAGGAAAAAGAGGGGCTCTGCTCCTTGTGCCAGAATATCATTTACACACATCGCAACCAAATCTTGACCAATGGTTTCATGTTTATGGCACTGCTGGGCAATCTGCAGAAGAATAAAAACATCCACATAAGAGAATAAGCTCCAAACTATATCTTGTCAATTATAAGTGGAGGCTAACAATATTACTGACTTTTGGCTAGGTGCGCTGAACACCTAAAGGCAAAAGAACACTAAATTCCGATAAGCTACTTGGTCCGAAAGTATTCCCTTTTTTCCCCTAAGATAACCCTTCTATCCGGATATAGCCTCACCAACACTGTGTTATTAGAAACACGTAGCTGTTGTAGCCAAGTGTATGATTACTTCGTGTGGTTCTCTTTAGTGCATATATGTCAAGAGGGGAAAGATATGTATTTTATTTGTTTATTTATTTATGGCTGCGTTGGGTCTTCGTTGCTGCACGTGGGCTGTTGCGGTGAGCGGGGGCTACTCTTCGTCGCGCTGTGTGGGCTTCTCATTGCGGAACACGGGCTCTAGGCGTGGGGGCTTCAGTAGCTGTGGCATGCGGGCTCAGTCATTGTGGCTCACGTGCTCTAGAGCACAGGTTCAGCAGCTGTGGCTCAGAGGCTTAGCTGCTCCGCGGCATGTGGGATCTTCCCGGACCAGGGCTTGAACCTGTGTCCCCTGCATTGGCAGGCGGATTCTTAACCACTGCGCCACCAGGGAAGTCCCGAAAGATATGTATTTGATACACAGTAAATTCTTTCATATCTTTCATAAAAGGCCTTTACTCACATAGGTGTCTGATTACCTTCAGTTTAGTTCCAACGCCATCTGTTCCACAGGCCAGAAGAGGATCATTGAAACCGGCTGCTTTCAAATCAAAAAGACCAGCAAAACCTCCAAGATCAACATCACAGCCTGTTGGAGAGAAAATTAATTACTTGCTGCATTTCAACAGCAAAGAGTTGATCAAGAAAGCAGATATTAAAGGGGTATATATATCCTTTTGAGCTTAAGATCATGGATAAGAAATGCTTTTAATGTTAGAGATAAGAAAGCAGAAAACACTATGAGTTTGGCTTAAATAGGGCAAGACTTATACAGCAACTTGGCATTAATCTGGAACATCTTCCTCAGTAAACTACAAAGCACAAATCAATACACAATGTTTGTCACAGTTAATGAACTAACAAAGGACAGACTCTGACTTACCTGGTCTGGAGGTGGCTTTTGCTAAAGGCTTAATCTTCTTGACCAGCATATTTCCAGCTGCAATGTCTACCCCAGATTCCTTGTAAGTCAGGCCCCTAAAGAGTTTAAAAAAACAAAGACATCACCTAAATGCCAGGGAAGAATTATTTTAACCTTAAAATATTATTTAAAGCAGAAGATATCACTAGTGATTTTCATATACCCCAATATGCTGGGCCATATCCAGAGATTTTGATTTAGCTGGTCTAGGGCAGGTCCTAGGAATTGAAATGTGTTTAAACAACCTCCTCAGTTGATCATCACTATTTGGAACTTCACTATTTGTAACTACTTCTCTAACTTAACTATTTCTTCCAGAAGTGCTTGTCATAGGCAGTTAAATATACCAATATTTGGCTGTAATATTTCTCTGTTCAATTTTGGTATGGGAAGGAAAGGAGTGCCAAAACGGAGTCAAAAAAGTGAAAATTAGGATTATGAGAACTCTACAAAGAAATCCCTCAATAATGAAACTGAGCCCTTACTGCAATAATACAGAACTGTATCAGTTTCCTCATAGCTAAAGACAGTAAGAAATAAGATTTAAAAAACTCTAAAAAAAAGCAAGACCAGGTAATGATATTCAGTGCATCATTTCCATTTATAATAGTCCCAACAAGTTAGAACAGTACATTTAGAGATCAAGTTTATAAATGGCAATGTGACTTCATTAGTCTTGCCTTACAAAAATGACAACTCTGGACTAGTGGGATTCAGGGATACGTGAAGAAATATGTCAAGTTTTATAAGAAGCAAGGTGCCAGGGTACAGACTTGAGAGAAATTTGGCAGTTAACTCCAATAAAGTTAGCAGTCTGGGGTCATGCTTAGATAGGAAACGAAGTTCTACTGGTTAAAAACAACTCTTTTGTCAGGTAGCACTTGGCACTGTAGCCTCTCATCTTCTTCATCTTTGAAGAATTAGACGAGTATTAAGATTTCAAGTCCCTTGAAATAGGTCATTTCAATAGAATCTAGTCATTTTAAAATAAAAAATAAAATTTTAGCATGGTATTTTAATGTTCAAAAAAAAATTCCATTATTTAACCTTAAAAAATTTGCCTATCAGTAACAGTGTAACTTGAATTAAGTTGCTAAAAATTTCTCATTTTGTCCTAAAACACATTTATTTCTCATAGATGAACTCAATGAGCAATAGTAATTGTGATGAGATCAAAACACCCACATTTGCAGTTAATAGTTCATTGATTTTACAAAGGAATAGTTAGTTGTATATGACAATAAGTGAATCAATAAAGGGTTACAAAATACATTTTGGTAATAAAGATAAATGCAGTGACCAAATGAAATGGCCAAAATTTATAGTATAATCAAATAAAGTTGCAAAGTTAGACAACCAATATTTTCATCTTGAATTCTGTGACAAAATCACTACGATAAATACAACAGGGACTTCCCTGGTGGCACAGTGGTTAAGAATCAGCCTGCCAATGCAGGGACACAGGTTCGCGCCCTGGTCCAGGAAGATCCCGCATGCCGCGGAGCAACTAAGCCCGTGTACCACAGCTTCTGAACCTGTGCTCTAGAGCCCGAGAGCCCCAACTGCTGAGCCCGCGTGCCACAACTACTGAAGCCTGTGCATCTAGAGCCTGTTCTCTGTAACAAGAAGCCTGCGCGCCACAACAAAGAATAGCCCCTACTTTCCACAACTAGAGAAAGCCCACGTGCAGCAAGACTCAATGCAGCCAAAAATAAATAAGTAAATAAATTTATATAAAAAAAGATAAATACAACAGTAACATATAAATATATGATAATTCAAGGAATAAAAATCTCTTCCCCCATCTTTATTGATGAATAATTGACAACCGATTGCATATATCTAAAACGTACAATGTGAAAAAAATCTTTCAACAGCACTGATCTTATTGAGCTTTTCAAACATGAGCTGCCATGAAATTTTCTCCATTTCATTTGAATATTGCTGTAACTAGTAGTTTCAATTCAAACTAAATGCAAATCAAAATCAGATCAGTCGGGCTTCCCTGGTGGCACAGTGGTTAAGAATCCACCTGCCGATGCAGGGGACATGGGTTCGAGCCCTGGTCTGGGAAGATCCCACATGCCACGGAGCACCTAAGCCCGTGAGCCACAACTACTGAGCCTGCACTCTAGAACCCCCAAGCTACAACTGCTGAAGCCTGCGCACCTACAGCCTGTGCTCTGCAGCAAGAGAAGCCACCGCAATGAGAAGCCCGAGCACCGCAACGAAGAGGAGCCCCCGCTCGCCGCAACTAGAGAAAAGCCTGCGTGCAGCAACGAAGACCCAACACAGCCAAAAATAAAATAAATAAATAAATTTATATATATATATATATATATATAAAAATCAGATCAGTCTCATAGTGTTAAGAATACAGAATGTCTTAGTACAGGGTTAATGGGAGTTTTCTACATCGCTATTTATGCCGGTTCTGGAGCTGTGCTATAATCACCTTGGTCAGAAGTTTACCTGGGCTGCTGGAGGAAAGCTATGGCACGATAGCCAATGTCCTTCCTATAAATGGCTCCCTCAAACTTTATAGCAGCTAGTCCTTTCTTGGCTCCTTCAAGGGCTGAGATGAGATTTTCCCGGATGGCCGTTACTGCAAGGACCCTACCCCCGTTAGTCACCACTTTGCCATCTTTTAGGGCAGTGCCTGCTTGGAACACCTCTAGTCCTAAAGCTTGAGCCTCAGGAAACCCTGTAAGAGAGCATATTTGACATATCAATTGCAGTAATAATATTCTACACTGTGGCTTATAATTTCCAGAAGTTTTTTTTTTTAACAAAATCTTTATTTCACTTAAATGAATCTTCACAAGAATCCTATCAGAAAGGAATTAATGTAATATAATAGTAAATACAGCCTTTCTCCTAAGAACAGTCTGTTCTGCTCTAGGGTGACAACTGTGTTACTAAAACCTTGTGTTATCATAAGTCTCATGTAAAAATGATTATTTCAATAAGGAAGGAAAAAAAAAGAAGCTAAGCCCTGAAAAGTTTGAAACTTTGAAGCATAAAGTTATTTTCTCCTGGAAAGTTTAAAAAAAAAAATTAACAAAACCTAAACATCATGAATAAATTCTGCATTTGATCACATTTTTTACTGAAGAGTAAAAGAATTTCTTTTAGCTTTATCATAGCCAACTAAATAAAGTTGCTTTCTTTTTTAAAAAAAACCATTAAGATCATTGCAATGCAAAACATATTCTTAATCTTTTCCTTAATACAACAATTGTAAAATTTTAAGACAAATATGATTTAAATTAGGTTTTGGGCTCAGCCTAAAAGAAAATCCCTGGCTTCATTTTTTCTTTTGGCTGCGTTGGGTCTTCGTTGCTGTGTGCGGGCTTTCTCTAGTTGCAGCGAGTGAGCTCAGTAGTTGCGGTGCGCAGGCTCTAGGGCGTGCAGGCTTCAGTAGTTGTGGCTCGCGGGCTCTAGAGCACACGCTCAGTAGTTGTGGTGCACGGGCTTAGTTGCTCCGCAGCAAGTGGGATCTTCATGGACCAGGGATTGAATCCGTGTCCCCTGCACTGGCAGGTGGATTCTTAACTACTGTGTCACCAGGGAAGTCCCCTGGCTTTTCTTTTGAATTAGTTTTAGGATCTCACATATGTATTTTACATTTAACATATTATTAGACTGTGTTTTCTAAATTCTGAAATGACCAACATGGACAGTTTATACAAAGACAACCTCTTAATTAAAAACTTTTTTTTCCTTATTATTTATTTTTTTGGCTGAGTTGGGTCTTTGCTGCTGTGTGCGGGCCTTCTCTAGTTGTGGTAAGTGGGGGCTACTCTTTATTGTGGTGCACGGGCTTCTCTTTGAGGTGGTTTCTCTTGTTGTGGAGCACGGGCTCTAAGCTCATGGGCTCTAGAGCACAGGCTCAACAGTTGTGGTGCACAGGCTTAGCTGCTCCGTGGCATGTGGGATCTTCCCGGACCAGGGCTTGAACACATGTCCCCTGCATTGGCAGGCGGATTCTTAACCACTGTGCCAGCAGGGAAGTCCCCCCCAAAAAACTTTCATATCCCTAGTTTGTCCTTTTCCATTTCTCTTTTAGCACCATATTTGGTAATCTGTTAATACACATCTTCCCTAGGTGTTTATTTTTTTGCTGTATCAAATTTTCTTTAAAACAATTTTTTATTGTAGTTAATTTATAATATCGTGTCTTCTCTAGGTGTTTTTATTTTTATTTTTTCAAAATATTTATATATTATTAATTTATTTTGGCTGCTCTGGGTCTTAGTTGCGGCATGCAGGCTCTTAGTTGCGGTACGCGTGCGGGATCTAGTTCCCTGACCGGGGATCGAACCTGGGCCCCCTGTATTGGGAGTGCAGTCTTACCAACTGGACCACCAGGGAGGTCCCTCCAGGTGTTTTTATAACATAGGGGCGTTTAGTCACAGGTACTCAAATATCTGGTGGCATCAGTAACACCCAATATTGGGGTGTCAGAAATAACTATGACACTTGTCACCCCAATCTTTGGGAAATGTCGCCAATACAAAAGATCTTGATTCTACCCCTTCCCTTTCTTCATTTTAAAAGGCAATCAGCTCCTAACTGCCCAGCTGCCATGTGTGGGATGCACAGGGCAATGGACTTACTGTCTGGGTAAGACATTAAATAGGGTGTTTGAATCAAACACAGTATTGGGGTATTAAGGGAGGCCAAATGACAGCCTGCTAGGGATTTTAAAGGTCTGGTGTTTGGCCTTACCGTGCTGGAACTTATTTAGCATTTTAAAACATTGCTTTATCTAACATCATTTAACTAGATGCCTCACCTCCTATAACGAGAAACAGAAGAGAAGGCTATACTTCTGAAACTTTTAATTCTGCCATCAAAGTGACCATGGGGTGCACTGCAAACTGGGGGGTTAATTTGTGATCATTCAGAGATCAAGCCCTGAAATTTTCTCCTTGATGTAATTTATATTAAAGTTCCTCCAACTCTCATACATTCCTATTATCTTCCTGGCTCTTGGAGGATGGACGAGAAAGGCAGCACTGGGTGATTCTCTGGAAACTTAGCTAGGCCCACTTAAGTCTTCACTGTGCAGGAAGAGAAACGGACGGCAGTTCTTTAAATACAGTAATTTTGATATCTGGACACCCATATCCAACAAGCAACATGGTTATGTTAAAAACCCCTGAAAGGTTACTGATGTCTCTAAACCCTTAAAACGAACACAACATTGAATGGGACAAAGGCCTACTGTGGTACTGGTCACTTGTTACCTTGCAATCCAACCTTTTGTTCTCTGATATTCACCTGTTATCTCTATACCCTTGGTGTAGTCTCCTGGATAACCTTTACTTGCCATGACCACAGTTACGGCAGTGCGGTTGTCAAGCCAAACAGGCAGAGATGTGCAGAGCAGGCCGTCTAAGGTAGACTGAATCACTTCATAAAGGTCACTTTTAAGAAGTGGGAGGATCACCTGGAAAAACATAATCAACACGGCAACTGAGAAATTTCAGTTGTCCTTAGACATTTTATTCACTGGGATACCAGAATTTGCATATGTTTCTCAAAGGTAATCATTTCAAGGCTGATAAATCCTAAGATTAAAACAGCACACATATTCTACAAAGTAACAGTTTATATTATTATCTTTATTACTCACTTGGCACTCTGGATCACCAAAACGGCAATTAAACTCCAGAACTTTTGGGCCATCCTTGGTCAGCATTATACCAGCATAGAGGATACCTTCGTTAAAAAATGGAAAAAAAAAAATCTATAATGAAGACATTGTATTGTGACTATGAAAATCAGAATATAAACTTATAGTACTGAAAGTTTTGGAATGACCGTAACAAATGTTATAACAGTGGTCAATTAAAAAAAGAGAATGGTGGGCTTCCCTGGTGGCACAGTGGTTAAGAATCCACCTGCCAATGCAGGGGACACGGGTTAGAGCCCTGCTGGGAAGATCCCACATGCCACGGAGCAACTAAGCCCATGCACCACATCTACCGAGCCTGCGCTCTAGAGCCCACGAGCCACAACTACTGAAGCCCGGGCACCTAGAGCCCGAGCTCCGCAACAAGAGAAGCCACCGCAATGAGAAGCCCGAGCACTGCAACAAGAGTAGCCCCTGCTTGCAGCAACTAGAGAAAGCCGCGTGCAGCAACAAAGACCCAATGCGGCCAAAAGTAAATAATAAATAAATGAGTAAATTTATAAAAAAAGAAAATGGTGTAAACTTACTCTATAAATAATGTCCACAATGACATCAATATGCTTACCTGCATATGGCACACCCTCCTGCTGCATGCCATCCACTGTCCTCTGAAGAACAGTATTTTTAATTTTTAGCAACAAATCCTTGGAAACCTGGGGAACATAGAGACATATTTAAATGTAACTGGTATTAAACTGAAAAAGTCCTAGCCCACACTGAGGCTCTTTTGTATACTTACAGTATATTCTATGCATACCTCATTAGCCTATAAATTGAGAATCTAGAGTTTATAAATTAATTGTAGAAATTATTGCACATGCATGCCGCAACTAAGAGTCCGCATGCTGCAACTGAGACCCAGTGCAGCCAAAATAAATAAATAAATAAACAAATAATTTTTTTTTAAGTAAAAAAAAATATACAAATAAAATCACTTTTACCAAATGGTAGTTTTAATACACGAAGTCTAAAGTAAACCCTGTTTGGTTTTTAATATCTTAGTTAAGAAAAATATCTAAAAGGCACTATATTATTTGCACAAACAATTATAACTATCAGCAGTGAAAGGAAATGGATGAGTTTCTGAAGTGCTAATCTATTTATAATATGCTCAATGCATATTTTTCATAATCATTGTCAAGGAATTGTTTGGAAACATGCTCTATCCGTTATGAAGTAGAAAGACTAGAAGAACAAATGATAGTCTGACTTGGTTCTCAATTCACCATACCCACTCTTACTGAGCACTTATGTATAGGGCCCTGGATATCCAAAGATGAATAAGGAGGGGCTAGAAGGATCTGTTCAATGGATACTTAAGTTAGTTCCTCAAAGGCTTTTAGAAAAGGTTAGTTTTAGAGTGAGACCAGAAGAGACACTTTTCATTTAACAGGAAAACCAATTTGCTGATTAGTAATATCATTTACAGAAAGAAAAAACAGAAAAGTGTCTAAGAGCTCTTTGAGAAGACCAAACAATGACTACTGAACTTCATTTGAGCCTCTGGGAAGTACCTGAGGTGCTGGACAATAGGCTCCCATTCCCCCTGTGTTGGGCCCCTGATCTCCCTCCAGCAATCGCTTATGGTCCTGTGCTGGGGGCATGGGGGCCACAGTCTTTCCATCAGTGAAGCACAGACACTGTAGAGAAAACAAACGGTCCACTTAACCTTAAATGCCAAAAAGTAAAAAAATAATTTAATAAGGAGAACTATATGTACCTTAAGTCTAATTAGAGAGAAAGTTTTCTTTTTTAAAGTAAAATGATTTAAAACATAAATAACCCTAAGTTTCCGAGATCGAGAATCAAAAGATCCTGTATACTGTTCTGAAGGATCTGTAATTTTTGAGCTAGGTTGTGGGGGGCGGAAATCAAGCTACTCTCAAAGTAAAAAATTTCAACCTTCCCCCGTTTAAATAATGGGTGATGTAAGTCCAATTTGCCTACTGCTACACTGGGGATGATATAAGTCCAATTTGCCTACTGGTACACTGGGGATGATTAAAAGAAGATAAATTCTTCGGACTTCCCTGGTGGTGCAGTGGTTAAGAATCTGCCTGCCAATGCAGGGGACACGGGTTTGAGCCCTGTTCTGGGAAGATCCCACATGCTGCGGAGAAAACTAAGCCCGTGTGCCACAACTACTGAGCCTGCGCTCTAGGGCCCGCGAGCCACAACTGAGCCTGAGAGCCACAATCACTGAGGCCGTGTGCCACAGCTACTGAAGCCCGCACACCTAGAGCCCGTGCTCTGCAACAAGAGAAGCCACCGCAATGAGAAGCCCACGCACTGCAACAAAGAATAGCCCCCGCTCTCAGCAACTAGAAAAAGCCCACGCAGCAACAAAGACCCAATGCAGCCAAAAATAAATAAATAAGTTTATATATTAAAAAAAAAAGAAGATAAGTATCCGAAATACTAAACGTATACAAATTCCTGTGTAACTGCTCAGTTTATGCTCTTGGATGAAGCGACCAGAGTAAACCAAGCCTTTTTTGGGATCAGAGGTCAGATAACACAGCTTATACTCTGTAAAAGTCCAAAAGATGAATATACATACAGACACCTCTTCTCCTTCAAGAAGTTCTTCAATGACAGTTGTTTCTCCAGCTTCTCCAAAAGCTTTAACCTTATTGTCAATAAAAACAAAACAAAAAGAGAAATAAATTATAAGCTTTTATTATTTACTTAATTGGCTGTTGTCATTTTGCACCATTTGTATCATGAAGCAATGCACTAGTATTATAATTTCTCTTTCTCTTTCTGAAAGCTACAAAGGAACATATATGAATGTTTCCTATTTTTATTTTATTTTATTTATTTATTTGTGGCTGCATTGGGTCTTCATTGGTGCGCGCAGGCTTTTCTCTGGTTGCCCCGAGCGGGGGCTACTCTTTGTTGTGGTGCACGGGCTTCAGTAGTTGTGGCGCGCAGGCTCTAGAGCGCAGGCTCAGTAGTTGTGGTGCACGGGCTTAGTTTCTCCGCGGCATGTGAGATCTTCCCGGACCAGGGCTCGAACCCGTGTCCCCGGCACTGGCAGTCGGATTCTTAACCACTGTGCCACAAGGGAAGCCCGAATGTTTCCTATTTTCAGAGTTGCAATGATGTAGAGTTAGCACTGGTACAGATGAGATGAACACATCATTAAAACTCTTCTGGGGATCCAGCTTTCCAGTTTCAAATAAGGTTAACAGAAAAACAGATGTTTTCATCAATATTTAACTCTTATTTCTGACTTATAATTATGTTTGCTTACAATAATTATCCTAATGTCTGTGAAAACAGATTTCCACAAGGGGGAGAAACCCACAACAACCAAGAAGGATCATAGAAGCAAAGTATATTAATTCATTGCTTCACTTTTCTTAGACCTGAGACACAAAGGATACTTTTTTTTTGTCCTCATGGATTGTTGAGTATTTATTTATATGTTCTGTAGTCTGAGGACTTTCTACCTTTCAGAGCAGACAACAAAGGATGCTAAGCAGAACATACTTGCAAAGAACAGAATCATCGTTTAGCCATCAGTGTAGATGTGTAATAACCCTTTTATAAAGATGGATTATAATACATAGTACTATGAAAAATAACTGTGTTTGCTATACGTTTTCCTTGCCTTGAGGAATATTTGTAAGCTTAAGAGTATTTATTTATCCAGTGTGACTAGAAAATTATAACTTTTTAAGAGGGATCAACTTACCTGCATAATCTCCCGTACAGCTTTGCAGGCCTCTTCTTTGCTCTTTGCGACAACTACCCCTTTCCCAGCTGCAAGACCACTGGCCTTCACAACCAAAGCGGGGAAGTCTGCACTGTGAAGACACAGTAAATTTCAATATCCAATAAATCTTTAAGATTCAAAAGTTTAAAATGCTTTGGGATTGTGTAATGATATGATATAGCAACAACTGAAAAGCAGAAAAAAAAAATAAACTGCTAACACCATTTTGATGTACTTCCTGCCAGGATTTTTTTTTCCCTATGTATTCCTTTATAGGTATGGTCATATGGTACATACAGTTTTGCTTTTCTCACTTATCATGAGATCATATAAGCAAAATCTTTGGGGGAAAACAGCAGTTGCATAGCATGAATATGGAATGACCTTTTAAGATACAATACAAAGTGGGGCTTCCCTGGTGGCGCAGTGGTTGAGAGTCCGCCTGCCGATGCAGGGGACACGGGTTCGTGCCCCGGTCCGGGAAGATCCCACATGCTGCGGAGCAGCTGGGCCCATGAGCCATGGCCGCTGAGCCTGCGTGTCCGGAGCCTGTGCTCCGCAACAGGAGAGGCCACAACAGTGAGAGGCCTGCATACCGCAAAAAAAAAAAAAAAAAAGATACAATACAAAGTAATGAATCATGCTCTCCTTCAAGTAAAAGACGTAGCTGTATAAGACCAATATAAGCATGGATACACAGATCATTTCTCCAAGCACACATAAGAAACTGTTGTTGGTAGTTTCTTCTATTGAGTAGAACTGGAGATCTAGAAGGAGACTTACCCAAAGTAAGTAACAAAATTGTTACTTGGAAGGTATCTGGCTACTAGGAAATAATAAAATTCAATGTAGGATGAAGAAAAAACAAAGAATGAAACTGACCCAACTAAAAAGAAAACATCAGGTAAAAAGGAAAAGTGTCAACAAAAGTAGGGGGCAAAGGCATGTATCTGCCAACATTCATTTATTGCTCAATGTTCTCCATATAATAGAGAACAGGATGTTTAATTCTAAGATTTAGGATTGAACAGTGGTGGCAGAAGGCCAAGTGATGATTCCTCACTATCCTTTATGTAAGATGCCACTGTGTCAATTTGGCTAAGAGGGAACACCTGTAGAACCAAATGTATCCTTTTCCCCTAGAAACTATTCAGCAACAAACATTAAAAAATTTATCTTAAAAAAAAAATTTATCTTTCTGCAAGGCCGCAAGAGTAAATCCCATTTTATTTTGATGTTGGAAAAAGGCAATCTACATCCTATGAGTTTTCCCCTAGAATTATCTTACTATAAACTCGTAACATAAAAGTGACCTGTATATTCAAATATCATATAACAAGTGCCCTTCACTTCTTCTATTTACCTCATAATGAAGCAGCAGGCTTCTTCAGCTTTGGTGAAAGCTCTCCACTGTGCAGTTGGGATTCCATGTCGGTCCATAAACTCTTTGGCAAATCTCTTGCTGGACTCTAACTGAGCTGCTTCTCCTGTGGGGCCAAAGCACCGCACTCCTGCAGACGTCAGGCTCCCAACAATTCCTAGGGATGGAAACAAGCAGCCATAGCCCAGCTCTCTGCAGGGCCTTTTCATTCTGAAGAATTAGGATCAGGCTAAATATACATTGAGATGAGGCAAATGGCAGAGAATAACTGCGTTTTTCATGTTTTCTATAGGATATAAACAAAATGCTACCGACACATGACTCAAATCCAACAAAAATCATGTGTGATATTCAAATATATGGATTATTAAATAGACACCAGAATAGAGCAGAATAAAAACAAAATATTTCCCACAGCTGCAAATTTGATCTCTCATTCAAATTTAGTCTTATTATTCATACTACTGATGCTTGGGGGGGTGGAAAATCCTAGAACCCATAAATTTCAAGAGGGTGAAAGCTTTTTCAGTGTATTATATTAGAAATCCTCATCTGTAAAATGTATTAGATGAGATGATCTCCAAGCTCCTGTTAGCACAGTGTATACCATAATAATAAACAGAAATGAACTTTACCAGCAGCCAGAGGTGCCTCTGGTCCAACAACTACAAATTCAATTTTCTCATCTTTGCAGAACTGTGCAAGGGCAGTGTGATCACTGATTGAGATGTCTGTGAAAAGAAAAAAGAAACAAACCCACCTTGTTTATAAAAACATTCTTTAAGTTAACTGTCTTTCTGAAATCTAAGTACTATACTTTGGTATGCCTATTAATTGTTGCTTTTCTTTTACTGGTACAGATGAGTTTCACCATGAGAAATTCAGAGCACAGTACATTAGGCTAACCAACAAAGCTCAGTGCTCTGTTTTGTTATCACTACAGTGATAGCAGAGAACTGAGTAAGTTTTCCAAGAGCTATAAAGTACTTTCTTGACTGTGGTGTTCATGTTGCTAGTGTGGATTGTAAACAAAAAAGTGTATCAGAGAATATACTCAGAAACTGGTCTTTTAAATGTCATTCATTCAAGATTTACTGAGAACTGCTATATGCTAGATACTGTCCTAGTCACCAGGTTAAGATGTAAACACAAACAGCCTATAATTAAGATGCTTATATTTCACTGTGGGAATGCTGAGTTATAAATATCCAAGCAAAATAATGCAAAGTGTGAACAATTAGGCAAATCTGATGTGAGGTAAACTGGGAGGCTATTTCTGATTACGCCAGAAAGGGCCTCTGTGCAAAGATGTTTAAGCTAAGAACTGAAGGATGACTTTTAAGACCTAGCTCACCTCTCCAATGTACAAGCCAGATAAATTTTCTTTCTTGATGGGAGTTCTAAGTAGTAGTAGGATCAACCATATATTAATCATGAGTAGGTTCTATAGGCGCTCTTCTGCTTCACTGTTATTTGGGCCACCATTCTTAAGCTGGCTGAAGTCTCTGTACATATGTGGTATTTGTGATGTGTAGGGGATTAAGTGCAGAAAAGGTAGAGTTCTCAATCTACAGGAACTGCCTGAGTGGGATAAGGATGGAGTACCATGCACTCTGGGTTAGTAGCTGCAAACACAACTGGGCTGAACAGAGCCAACTACCTCAGCACAGCAAAGGGTGGCAAGGGGAAGATGACACACCTAACCTGTCACTACAAGTGATAGCAGCCTCATGACAATATTGGGAGATTTTCATGGGCTGGTCTGTATAACATCAATTTCATCTAGATAAAATGTGCCATTTAAAAAAACAAAACAAAAAAAAAAAAAACAATACCTCACTCCCAGAGTTAAGATCCCAGGGAAGCAGATATTTTCTTATTTATCTTTTTCTTATTATTTTTGCTCCTATGTACACAATTATCTTCTCCCAGTTGGTAGCTTGCTGGGTCTGTGTTCTCTCCATAAATATTATGTGCCACATAGGGTACTAGGCACAGTGCACACAGTGCAAAATGAGACAGGAGACACGGGACTTCCCTGGTGGTACAGTGGTTAAGAATCTGCCTGCCGATGCAGGGGACTACGGTTCGAGCCCTGGTCCTGGAAGATCCCACATGCCACGGAGCAAATAAGCCCGTGCACCACAACTGCTGAGCCTGTGCTCTAGAGCCCGCGAGCCACAACTACTGAAGCCCGTGCACCTAGAGCCTGTGCTCTGCAACAAGAGAAGTCACTGCAATGAGAAGCCCGTTCACCGCAACGAAGTGTAGACCCCGCTCGCCACAACTAGAGAAAGCCCACGCGCAGCAACGAAGACCCATCACAGCCAAAAATAAATAAATAAATAAATTTATTTTTTTAAAAAAGACATGTGACTTCCTTGCCCTCATGCAGTTTACATTCTAGAGCTTATGTTCTAGGAGGGAAATGAAGATAGGAGACAGACAAGAGAAAAGTAAAAGAAGATACAGATAATAGTTCATGATTGAAAACAAATGAATTGGGGGGTGAACATGCTTTACTTAGAAATTTTAGGAAAGTCCTCTTTGAGAAGGTAACATAAGTTGAGACCTGAATGATGAGGAGCCAGTCATGCTAGGAGTGAGAACAAAGTCCAAGGCAGCTCTGTTTGGGATACTGGCAGGACTGCATGGATAGAGCACAGTGAAAAGAAAACAAGGGCTATAAAAGATCAGGCTGGAAAGGCAGGCAGAGGCCAGATCACAGAGGGTTTTGTAAGGACAGGAGTTTGAGTTTTATGCTAACTACTATGAGAAGTCACTGAAGAATTTAATGCAGCATAAGAACTGATCATCTTTTCCTATTTACCAGTGGAAGAGATGAAGGCTGAGATCTATTATGGAGTAAGAATTGCCAGAACTTACATTTAATAGCACTGCTCAATTTTGCATTCCCCAAAATACACACCAAAACACCTTTAACCTATATTAGGCATTTTGTAACTTTTTCAGTGGACGTGTTTTATAAGGTTTAAAATAATTTAAGGTAAGAAAATGATACACTCTGAACAACAGGATACCTTAAATTACAACATATGGCAAGTATTCAAATTACCACATAAATTTCTGGGTTAAAAAAAGCATTCAAATCTGAACAGCAATTGACCTTTATAAAGAAGAGATGTGAGTCACAGTTTATCATTTACAATCATTCATTTTTACTTCAAAAAAATGATTACCAGTGTTTGAAATCTTTTCCGAGCAGGCAGTGCCTGCATTTCCTGGGGTAACTAACACTTGTTTGACATGATTAGACTGTGCAAGTTTCCAGGCCAGAGTATGTTCCCTTCCTCCATTGCCAATTACAAGTACTCGGGCTGCCATTGCTCAGTCTGCAAAGCAGGAATTCAGCAGGAAAATGAAAGCTGCAGAAAGAAAACCACAGTTGATAGTTTAGAATACATATACTTTAGAAACCACGATTTCTAAATATGATTTAAGTAGTCATTTGTAATCATACAAATAACATTTTATCCCAGCAATTCATTTGTGAAAAACTAGGATTCATAATTTGAGAAATATGACTGTGTACTCTTAAGGATTAGAGCGGTACTTTAAAGCTCCTTATTTCATTAAAACAAAATCTATGAACAATCACCCTTCTTTGGGCTTCACTTTTATTTATTTATTTTGGCCGTGCTGGGTCTTAGCTGCGGCAGGTGGGATCTTTGTTGTGGCATGTGGAATCTTTTAGTTGCAGCATGCAGACTGCTAGCCGCGGCATGCACACGGGATCCAGCTACCCGGACCAGGGATCAAACCCTGGCCCCCTGCATTGGGAGGGCAGACTCCCACCCACTGGGCCACCAGGGAAGTCCCTGGGCTTCACTTTTAGAAGATTTAAAAATCATCAAATCTCAGTTAAAAATGAATCTTAATGTTTTAAATTTAGACACCAAATTGAAAATAACTGTTTTTATTTTATTTTATTTTTTTTGTGGTACGCGGGCCTCTCACTGTTGTGGCCTCTCCCGTTGCGGAGCACAGGCTCCGGACGCGCAGGCTCAGCGGCCATGGCTCACGGGCCCAGCCACTCCGCGGCATGTGGGATCTTCCCGGACCGGGGCACGAACCCGTGTCCCCTGCATCGGCAGGCGGATTCTCAACCACTGCGCCACCAGGGAAGCCCTAAATAACTGTTTTTCAACCTTTAGTCTTATAAATAATAGACTTTAAAGTTACAATAAATTTATAGAAATGTTTAAGACTAGAGCCCAGGGCTTCCCTGGTGGCGCAGTGGTTAAGAATCCACCTGCCAGTACAGGGGACACGGGTTCGAGCCCCGGTCCGGGAGGATCCCACATGCCGCGGAGTGACTGAGCCCGTGGGCCACAACTACTGAAGCCCGCATGCCACAACTACCGAAGCCCGCGCGCCTAGAGCCCGTGCCGCAGCAAGAGGAGGCACCGCAATGAGGCCGCGCACCGCAATGAAGAGTTGCAGCCCCCGCTCGCCGCAACTAGAGGAAGCACGCATGCAGCATCGAAGACCCAACGCAGCCAAAAATAAATAAATAAAATTAAAAAAAAAAAAAAAAAAAGACTAGAGCCCGTAAAGGGTCAAATAGTAAATATTTTCTGAGGGCCATATAGTCTCTGTTGCAATTACTGAACTCTGTCACTGTAGTATGAAAGCTGCCTTGGACAAGAGACAAATGTGGCCTGGCTATGTCCAGTAAAAACTTACATAAATAGGCAGTTGGCTGTAGATCATAGTTTGCCTACTTCTGCTCTAGGTAACAGGAAGCTATCAGAAGTTTATAAAGCATAACTGTGGCTGTGTTTCCATAAAACTGTATTTATGGACACTGCCATCTGAATTTTGTATAACTGTCATGTGTCACAGAAACATCACTTTTCCTTTTCTTCCCACAAACATTTAACAATGTAAAAACTATTCTTATTTGGTGGACTGTACAAAAACAGGTAGTAGGAAGGATTGGCACAAGAGCAGTAGTTTGCTGACCCCTATTTAAGAAGTTAGGACAATATGCCAGAAAATTGGTAGAGAAGGCAAAAATCAAATTTGAACACGTCTTGCTTAGTTCTGGCATTTGATCCTGGGCAGGATGGGCAACTATCTCTCAAGCTAACAGTGTGACCCTGGTTAAGCTCTTACCACCTGCAATTCAATTTCTTCACATCTTAAAAGGTGGAATTAAGAGAATTTGTCTTATGAGGCCTAGTAAGAATTGAAATGACATTTATAAACAATTAGTACAATTTCTTATACTCAGCAGTAGTAAATGCTAACCTGCTATATTTTATTCATTACTTTTGCCAAATTGATACTTTAGGGAGAGAAAGAAATTCTAACAAGAAAAAAAAAAGCCAAAGGAATGAATAACTTGTCACATTCATTTACTAATTTTCAGAAGACATGTAATTATGTAGAAGGCAAACTGGTAACAGGAAAAACTGAAATCAGTTACTTTTTGTGAGATGCTAGCATTACACGTTTAAAGAAAAATATAATTTGATAATATAAAGAAGACTTTTTGAGCACTAACTTCGTGCCAGATGCTCTTCTAAATGCTTTTCACGAATTACTTCACTTAATCTTAAGAATTCTGTGAGGCAGATAGGATTACCATGCCTGCTTTGCAGATAAATAACTAAGGTTCAGTTAGGTTATGTAACTTGCTGCAGGTCACATAGATAAGTGGGGATGTAGCCTGGATTCCAATGGAACCAATTCTGCTTCAGATACTCTTTAACAGTTGAAAATATGAGGAAGAAAAAAATTACTAAATTATCATCTCAGAGAGAAAAACACTATTTTAGCTTAATGGAAAACAGACTTGCCGTGTGTATTGAAATATTTGAAATAAATGTATCTTTCAATCTAGAGAAAACATTTATGTTTAATTTGAATAAGAGGGTCAGTGAAGGGAAATTATCCTGATAACTGCCGCGGGGATCTCTGAAATAGGATTAGGACTCAGCCTGAGGGAATCTACACCCAGAAGTGGCTAGGAGGCCGCCAGCCAGAGTTGCCTAGGTTTGAGTTAAGACTTCCTAGGTGGGACACCTTGAGGGACTTAACCTTCTTGGGCCTCAGTCATCTAAATGGGTAACATGAGGAGAATTAGAGAGCCAGGAAAAGCCATTTCAAAGGACTTGGTGAATTGGGAATTCCCTGGCGGTCCAGTGGTTAAGACTCTGCGCTTCCACTGCAGGGGGCTTGGGTTCCATCCCTAGTCAGGGACCTTAGATACAGTGGTTAAGACTCTGTGCTTCCACTGCAGGGGGCCTGGGTTCCATCCCTAGTCAGGGAACTTAGATACTGCATGCTGTGCAGCATTGCCAAAAAAAAAAAGAAAACAAAACACAAAGGACTTGGTGAATAAGGTAGAAACCAAGTACAAAATGGGACTAAGTAATCTGCTAGAGACAAAGGATGCATAATAAGAAAATATGCAATTTAGGTGCATGACCTAAAAAACCTAAAAAAAGCAGAAAGATGCAAAAAGGCCCTGACATCTTACAAAACAGAGAAAGTGACATTTCCAATGTAAACCTCAGTTAAAACTGAAAAGCACATGACCAACCCTCACCCACTGCGATTAAAAATAAGAGGACAATCCCTACCGCCAAAACAGTTCCTACAGTTTCATCCAATTCCCGATAGTAATCCCCAAACCAAACCATAAATGTACTTTCCTGAAAAGCGGAGGAAACTCACCCACGGACCCAACGCGGTCTGGGCGCTGGCACTTAGACCCTCGCTACGCGCTCTGAGCCCACTCGCCCGCCGAGCGCCGGAAGTCAGCCGATGGGATCCGGCGCGCACGCCCCCCACCCACCCGCCCCGCCCGGCTTCGCTTCCCCATTGGTCGGCGCGGCCAGTGGGCCCCACCGCGAGGTAATCAAGAGTGATTCCCTCTGGCTCTCGGGCGCGGCCTGAACCTCCCCCAGAGCAAAGCTCCCAAGCCCTAGCAAGTTTACAATGTAACACTGTAGTGTCAGGTGCCACGTAACGTCTCTTCGCTTCTTCCAGAGCCTCCTGAGCTCTGAGGAGGGGGAGCGCCAAAATGCTTAACCCATGTTCAGCTAATTGTGTGTTGCTCTCGAGTCAGCACTGACCAGCTACCGTGCAAAAGTCTCGTGATACGCCTGGCTCCTGATGAGATTAGAATGCACCAAGGTTTGAACACACGTGGTTCAGGACCTCTGGCCTAATGCTAGAACGAAAAAAAAAGCCGAGGCCAATTATAGGATGCCGCGGGAGGCAGATGGCGGTAAAATCGTGTTCTTCGTATGGGGGCAAGCGCTGATTAATGCTTTCCCGGATGGATCTCCCTGCCGAAACTCGGTGCCATCCGGGAACGTTGGAGGCCCCGGTCAAACACCATGTTGCCCTCCTTGCTCCCTTTCCTCATGGAATTTAATCTAGGGTGTTTAGTGACCAAAATAAACCTCTTAAGGCCCCCAAACACTGTTGAAGACTGACAACTTAAGCTGACAGTCGCCTCTAGAGAGACTTCTCCTGTAATGGCGCCTGCGTCAGTCACTAACATGGCGGACATAGTCGTGCGCGGCGCAAACGTCAGCAGCTCTACCCCAGACGCTCAGAAACAGCGGAGGAGAGCGGGGCCGTGCTCACTGATTGGTTCAGAGGCGGAGCGTGCCCGACTGGGCGCTCCCACAGGAGCCAATCAGGACGGCAAGAGACGGAATTGGCCGCTGCGCCTCCTCCCGAGGCATGCTGGGAGCCTGGAGGACTAGTGAGGAGGAGTTGAGAGAACGGAGCGGACGCCATGGCGACCAACATCGAGCAGATTTTTAGGTCTTTCGTGGTCAGTAAATTCCGGGAAATTCAACAGGAGCTTTCAAGGTAAACGCTTCCCAGACTCTTCTGCTCCCAAGGGACCGATAGGGCCTCACGTAGCCGTCCGTGGCACCTTTCTTCAGGGACGCTGTCGTTCCTCGTCTCAGGCCCGGCTACAGCCCCGCCTGGGCCTGGGATCCATTTTCCGGCCCCCCCCCCCACCCCCGTCCGCTCCCTCCCTTCCCAGCGAGGAACTTCGCCCTTTCCGAGGTAATCCCAGGCTCCCTCTTCTAGAACTGAGTTAGGATGCTCAGGCTTCTCCCCCGTTTGGTCATCCCCTACCTTTTAGCTACTGTAGGCCTGGTTGTCCACCAGGGACGGGCCTAGTTCCTTCCTCAGCTCCTCCGCCGCCGCGGCGCTTCCCCTCCCCCTCTCTGCCTCCGCGGATTTCGCCGGCCGGTGTCTTTGACCGGAAAGGGGTCTAACGGCCGTTTCTTGGGTAATCTTAAATCCGCTTTATTGTTGCAAGCTTCACACCATTTGGGGGTCGGGATCCTTTAATTAGGTTATTTGGGTCCTGCTGTTCTGTGGCTTCCACCAGGTAGCATTCTAATAGTTTATTAGATTGGAAATTTAAATTAAAACAGCTCAAATTAATGTTAGTTACTTTGACAGAACATTCGAGGTGAAGATGGAAGGGGACTTTGCATTAGTGGTAATTTTTTTAATTTAGCAAGCGGAAAGTGGACTTTATGTGTAGCTCTAAATATTTTTGCCGTCCCCTGACCCAATTGACATATTTGACCAACACGCTACTTTTGTCATTGCTACTGGTTTACCCTTGCTTCCCCACAATTTGAATGGGAAGAGATTTTCAAAGAAATACTTGCTTACTCAGAAACGAAAATCGCGTGGGTCATGTTGTTATTCAGTGGTTGCCTTTTTGCTTTGTATAACGTAAATATTTGTTCCGAGTTCAGATGTATTGCTGGTTGTATTTTAAAAGTTGAGAGCAAGAACCAGACGTAACGTGAATTTGAAAATCAGCCGAAAACGCATTTGTAAACTGAGCGCTCAAATTAACATAAGGTTATCGGGGCAGTGTTACAGTATTGCTGTAATATTTTTCCAGGATATATTGTTTTTAAATTGGGAAATAGATCCTCTCATTGATTTAGTTGCTTTTTAAAATTTTGTTATATGCTGGTTATTTTTAGGATGATGAGAAACGACCTGAGTCAAGGGAATATAATTTTTCTGAAAACTTTTTAATAGTTGCATATATTAAGTAGTTGTGTTTGCTGGTTGTAATGTCTTTTTTCTATACCTTTTAAAATTCACTTTTTGTATTAGAAGTGTTATTGTTGTGGAAAGTTTAGAAAAAATAGAGGAAAGGAAATTTTAAAACACCACATGGTTATTGATCTTTATGTTCTTTCATTTTTTTCTTGTGCATACAGATGCACATGTTCTGTGAAGTGTGATCATTTTGTTTTGTGTTGGTTGTTTTTTTCACCTATATATTGTGAACACGTTTGTGTTTTATCAGTCTCAGCAGTCTTTGAAACATTTTTCATGGCTCCATAGAATTCTGTTGTAGGATTGTATTGATGGATATTTAGGTGCTTTGAAATTTCCACCCCTTTTCAGCAGTTCAGTATGCATCCTCACAGCTTGAAGTTGATTACTTTGTTATAGACTGACAGGTTTCTTTTTTTAGCCCTACTTTTCCGATTTTTAAATCCGTGGCCTTTTTAGTAAGGTACGCACTGTGTAAGTGCATAGGAAAAATGTAAGAGAGCTCCAGGAAGAAAGTTTAAAAAGAATATTAGATAAAGCAGTTTATTACTAGAGGAATATTCAGCTTCTTTTCAAATACTATGCTATATATTGTCAGTATCAAAACAAGTTTTTGATTATTTGCCATTTCGATGAACTATAGTTCCTTTTTTTCCCACTTACTTTTATGAATATGGGTTTGGGTGAGGAGACTGACCTTTAGACAGTTTAAGTTATTGTATATAGATGGTTGAGTATGAGCTCTGGTTTTGAATACCAGCTTTATCTCTTAAATAGATGTATGACGTTCAGCTAGGTTTTTTGTCTTCTCTGTGCCTCATTTTCTTCACTTAAATAATCAGAACAATAGTGCTGATCTTAGAGTTTTGTTAGGATAAATGAGTTTAAAAATGTAGAACCCTATAACCCTAATTAGTAGTTAATAAATGTTAAATATTGCTATTGTATGATTAATTGTATTAGAAAACCAAATGTTCTTTAGTAACACTTGGTTAACTACTGAATTTTTTTTTGTTTTTTGATCATTCAGACTTTTATCAGGTAGTGGAGCATAATTGTCGACCCATTTTGTTACCTAAAATTTAAGTTACATTAAGTCAAACGTGCTGTTTAACAGCATTCGTGCTGTTTAAAGTATTTTTCAAAACAATTTTGTAAATTTACACAAAATAGTACGAGTGACTAAGTAAATGATATGTTTTTATATCTGTTAAGATTCTTCTGACCCTGTGAATTGAAAATATGTTAAGTGATTCATTTACTGTTAATATAAATGAGTTATTTTACATGATATTTGATAACTGGGTGAAAATTATATAAATGTATTTTTCCTTTTCAACATTATGGCATTTCAGCAAGTCTGATCAGTCTAAACCTGATCCAGTGCTACAAGTTACCCTTTTAACTTAATGTGTCTGTGGCTAAAGTTGTTTTCCTTGATACTGCTGATGGTGATTGTGATCCATGCACAAGTGTGGCTTTACTGTGGCTATAGCTTCTACCATAATGTTAGGTCATGTATTTTTCTTTGGTTTTGTGATTGTGATCTTAATAATAATTTTCCTCCCCTGAGATAAATATGCTGGTTGGGGAGTATTTTGTTTAAAAAAAAAAAAAAAAAGAGCTTAGAAACCTGTTTGAAAGACTTTTTCTTAACTTTCACAGTTCTGAAAACTTTAATCGTGTGAAAATAAAAATGTACCAACTGTAAGTAGATAGTGTTAAGGAAGCACTATTGATGGGGAATAGCATCCAAAATAAATACAAAATGGTGAAGTGTACAAATAAGATTGTTTTAATCAGTTGAGTTACAAATATTAATTTATTATATGGCATGATAAAAATATTAATGAATTTTGGTAACTTTTCTTGTGAAGTGGAAGGAGTGAAGGCCAGCTCAATGGTGAAACAAATACACCTATTGAAGGAAACCAGGCAGGTGATGCAGCTGCTTCTGCCAGGAGCCTACCAAATGAAGAAATAGTTCAGAAGATAGAGGAAGTACTTTCTGGGGTCTTAGATACGGAGCTACGATATAAGCCAGGTAAGTTGGAGATAATCAGCTGTCCTGAAAACTTTAAGATTTTTTTTTAATAGTTAACAGTAGTATTTCTTGATTGCAGGGTATTTAAGATGTTCATTAGATTTAAAACTTCAATAAGTTTAATATTTAGTTTAATTGATTTACTGAAGACTTTCTTGTTTAAGTGTTTTTTTGAAAATACAATTGTACTGGAACATGAGCATCGATGCATTTGTTTACTTTGCTGGTGGAATATAACTATCTTTGTTTGGTTCAGTCTTACAGTGCCTCGGTGCCAGGAGTTTGAATGTGGGTTTCCATTGAACAATTGTATAAATGTCAGTTTTGGAAGGTACAGGAGTCCGGACCATATCTGTAATGATTTTAAAACCCTGGAAGGTTTTATTTTAAAGCTCAAGATTAGAGATTATCTTGTTTTTGTATCTACTCCTCTTAAAGGTGCAATGAATGGAGAGGAGTCATTGCTGGATATTTAGCATTTGGGGAATTGATTAAATAATTGATGCTTAGAAATGAAGGATTTATGATCAACCACAAAAATAACAATATTGTTTAGTTTTGGAAATGGGGGGCCATGGTATGGGTTTTATTTTATTTTTTTTTAATTTTTAGTATAGAGTATGGTTAAAAAAATAGCATAGACTGTAGCGTTGCTTAGATTCATGGCTCTAGCAACTTCTTCTTGAAGTATAATGTAGCTAACTAACATTTGGTACATAATAAACAATTAGTGGAAAATGATTAATTTTGCTTTGGAAGAGGTCTTGTCATGTGTTGATTTGCTTTTTCCATAATCTTGATGACCTGGATTTCTGATCAACTAAGGTTTATCTAATATGATATTGGCATTAGAGTAAATCTCATCTGGTTACAAAGTGGATTATAAATCACTTTTTCTTTAAGATATGCAAGTTGAAATGTTCTTAAGTTACATGTTAAGGGCTGTACGAATTTCCTTCTCGAAATGACTTTATTATCATTTTTAAAGTAGAAACATTAAAAAAATTACTTCTTAGTGATTTAGAAGAGTATTGTGGGGGAAGAGATGTTATTTTTATTAGAATGCAACATGGGTGAAAATTCAGGTTCCGTATTTTACATTTGTTGTTCAGACCTTATACTATAAAAGCAGTCTCTAGCATTTGCTGAGGGCTTACTTGGTGCCAGGCATTATTCACTGTACTTTGTATGTTTTAACTGAGTTCGTCCTCTAACTCTGGAAGACAGAGTGTCAGCGGTTTGGCCACGTCTATTCATTTAGTGAGTGGTGAATTGATTCAGTATGCAAAAGCAGACAGTGTGTTCCAGAGCCAGTGCCACGTTGCTTTCTGT